>NC_133529.1:106786053-107094639 GCF_048544455.1 Silene latifolia | reverse complement strand
GCGTTTTCAACATAGACTCATGCTTCTCCTGTATCATTCTCCCCTTCTTCAAAAATATTCATTCTCTAATCTTCAAAATCTTGACAATGAAATTTTTAACATCATGCCCTCCAGGATCAAACACAAATCTTGTAAGCTTGTTTGATTTGTAGTTGCAGCAGGCATCATAAGTGAAAGTCCTCTTGTGTTTGTGTCTTCCTCTCTTGTGCTTTCCACCCCGCCACCCTCCATGCACAATCATAGCAAAATCCAAATAATAGTTGCTCGAAACAACAAGATCATCATGAGCATCCATAAGAATTAAATCCAACAAGAAATAAGAATTACCACTACATAGTTTCTTATCAATGGATTTATCAAGTGGTGATTGATAAGATTCTTTAATATGAGAATCCAAACAAACTTTATCGTATATAAATTCCTCACCCAAGATTGGCATAAGATTAAGATCATCTTGATTTGCATCGTAATAACTTGTATGATTAGTTTCTTCCACGTGAGCTTCATCATAATCTACCTTAAATTCTTTGTCAAAAATAATTGGTAGGTTAGGATCAAATAACGACGTACCTTCTATACGAGATTCTTCCTCTAAAGAAAATATTTCATTTACAATGACATCTTCTTCTTGATCACTTTCATCTAATGGCTCGACAATATATGTGACGATCTCGTTTTCCACCTTTGCTTTATCATTCGGAATTTGACAGTCTTCAGGAAAGTTCGTTTTGACAAGATCAGACATCTTCTTCTCCACATCTTCTACATATTTCACTTCTTGTTCCTCGTGAATGACATCAAAAGACTCAATCTTTGCCTCTTGTTTCTTTATTTCACAAGTTTCATTGTATCTACGTTTCCAATTTTCGTATTTGGATGCAAGATGATCAATTGTCCTAGTCATGTCCTCCCATAACAATTCGTTTTGATATTTTTCTCATGCCTTCAATGCACGTTTGAGTTCCCTTCGAGACATGATTATGAACTCCCAAGACAAATTTATTAAGAAACAAATTTAAAACCTGGCTCTGATACCACTTTGATATAAAATAAGCAAGAGTTTACCAAATTGATGTAAAACTACTCGGATTTTGATATTTGATTTTTGAATAATAAAATACGCAGCGGAATTAATGTGTTTTTGGTATTTTTTTGATGTATAAGTAACGAAAACAATAAAAATATGAATTAGTTGTGAAAATCTCGCAAGACCCCTCAACTAAAACTAGGATATGAAGTGAAAAACTCTCTTCCCTCACAAGGAACTCCAAACTGAACACAAATGGCACTCAGACACTCAACCTCACAAGGATGAATGTGTATTATCCCACCCTCGCAAGAACGAAATAATAAATCTAATAACTCGCAAGCAATTAGAACACACAAGTATAAAACTTGAATTAACTCTCAAACTTCAATTTTTTTTAAACTTAATACAAAGCCCTCTATTTATAGTAGATTAGGCCGACTAAGACGACTCCTAAAACTGCCTAAAAACAACTTTCCTAAACTTGACCCTTAGAGAATTGGCAAAATTACCTTATTACAACTTGCTAAAATTAGGAAGAACAAAAAGGAAATAAACAACACTACATTAAACTTATTAGGCAAAATACAATAAGGAAACTACTCGATTTAGGGAAGTAAACTTGAGTCAGTTCATCACCCGCGTAGAAGCTGGACAACTCAACTTAAAACGATCATATCTCTTTCGTTACTTACCCAAATAAGGCGTATGACCACTTATTGGAAAGCTATCATCATGTACGTTTATCTCCAACAAAAATCACACCAAAAATAGCCATATGTTCGGAGATATTGAGCTTTTAAATCAAGTGAACGAATCTGAAATGTCAAGACTGACACGAACTTGCGTTTTCAACATACACTCATGCTTCTCCTGTATCATACTCCTTACAACATTCACTTCACTTTTACGAAAAAGGCTCTTTTTCTAATTCTTATAGCATTTCACACAAGTATTGTTTATGAGATTCTCAAAATACTTATCATAATAATTCCATCATTTATTTGACGCTACCACCATTAACAGTACAAACTTCTTGTTTTAGAAGAATAACTAATTATATTGTCTTGTACACTTTGGATTTTAGATGGTAAATAACGACTTAAAAACGGAAGTTTTAATTTGAATATATTATCAAGTCAAATTATTGGAACACCAATGTAAAAATCAACATTTTAAGTTTGAATTTTTTAGGTTTTAAATTGAAAACACATAGCTTTAGTTTAAAAACTTTCTAAGTGACTTTCATTTATGATCTAAGATAAAAAAACATAAAATTTTGTACGTTTTAACTTGAAAACATCATGGTTTAAGTTAAAAACTTTGAACTTAAACTCAAATTTTTCATTATAAAATCATGAGTGCGCAAATTATAACCATAAATAGAAGTTTATAAGTACTGTATTTAGTTTTGAAATCTAGAGCTTTGATCATTTTCCAAACTTAGTTTGTAGTGGTTGGCGTCGATGGATTGTCGACTATGATTATCACTCCGTAACAATCTTCATCTTCTATTTATAATTGATTAGTGGTGGTAATAGGAACGATAATCGCAAAATAGAGAAGACATAGATCGCAGATGCAGTAAAGGAGGAGGAAGAGGAGGTGGTGGTGAGGATGCGGCCTTCATAAACGGTGGAGGACATGGAGTGAAGAAAGGAGAGTTGGTGAATGGATAATCTTGCACGACATAGTGAAGGAGATGATTTTTTTTTACAGTTGGAAAGATTCGAGTTTTACATTCTATTTTTTTTATGACAAGGGGGTTGAATCCCCCCAGGCCCATGCATTCCCGCACCACCACATGGACTATATAAGCCACCCCCTTCGGGGGCTGCAGTGGCCAAGTGATCATCGCCCCAGCTGGTAGTCGAACCCGGGACCTCTCAACTCCTGTATTTCTTCAAGCTTTAAGGTTTAACCTGGCTACCACTGGACTAACACCACTTGGTTGAGTTTTACATTCTAGTGAAGGAGATGAGTTAGAGTGTTTTTAAGATTTGATTGTATTTTGGGCTAACCTCTTCTATTGGTCTCATCCTATATTATAGGAAATAAAGATTCTATTCATTTATAAGGAAATATTTAGAAATAGAAATTTAAATCATTTGGAAGATATAAATGGTCGAAAATGCCAAAAAATCCTTAACAAGCAAGATTTACAACTTTTGCAAAACAGAACTGTCCTATTGTGAAAATCATAATTAATTACAGAAAAATCTAAACGACGCCAGGCTAGCTTTAGTGGATTCCTAAGACTCTTAGGTACATCTTGTTAGAAATGTCCAACTACAAATTATGAACCTAACAAGGGTTTATAAAATAATCTTTAAAGTCTGACAGAAACCAACACACAAAATGTATCATCTCCTAAAACGGTCTTAACAAAATATTTTAAATTATGTTCTCAAGAAAGAAGCTCTAATACCATGTTAAATTATGTAAACGTCGATAGATAGATAGATAGATAGATAGATAGATAGATAGATAGATAGATAGATAGATAGATAGATAGATAGATAGATAGATAGATAGATAGATAGATAGATAGATAGATAGATAGATAGATAGATAGATAGATAGATAGATAGATAGATAGATAGATAGATAGATAGATAGATAGATAGATAGATAGATAGATAGATAGATAGATAGATAGATAGATAGATAGATAGATAGATAGATAGATAGATAGATAGATAGATAGATAGATAGATAGATAGATAGATAGATAGATAGATAGATAGATAGATAGATAGATAGATAGATAGATAGATAGATAGATAGATAGATAGATAGATAGATAGATAGATAGATAGATAGATAGATAGATAGATAGATAGATAGATAGATAGATAGATAGATAGATAGATAGATAGATAGATAGATAGATAGATAGATAGATAGATAGATAGATAGATAGATAGATAGATAGATAGATAGATAGATAGATAGATAGATAGATAGATAGATAGATAGATAGATAGATAGATAGATAGATAGATAGATAGATAGATAGATAGATAGATAGATAGATAGATAGATAGATAGATAGATAGATAGATAGATAGATAGATAGATAGATAGATAGATAGATAGATAGATAGATAGATAGATAGATAGATAGATAGATAGATAGATAGATAGATAGATAGATAGATAGATAGATAGATAGATAGATAGATAGATAGATAGATAGATAGATAGATAGATAGATAGATAGATAGATAGATAGATAGATAGATAGATAGATAGATAGATAGATAGATAGATAGATAGATAGATAGATAGATAGATAGATAGATAGATAGATAGATAGATAGATAGATAGATAGATAGATAGATAGATAGATAGATAGATAGATAGATAGATAGATAGATAGATAGATAGATAGATAGATAGATAGATAGATAGATAGATAGATAGATAGATAGATAGATAGATAGATAGATAGATAGATAGATAGATAGATAGATAGATAGATAGATAGATAGATAGATAGATAGATAGATAGATAGATAGATAGATAGATAGATAGATAGATAGATAGATAGATAGATAGATAGATAGATAGATAGATAGATAGATAGATAGATAGATAGATAGATAGATAGATAGATAGATAGATAGATAGATAGATAGATAGATAGATAGATAGATAGATAGATAGATAGATAGATAGATAGATAGATAGATAGATAGATAGATAGATAGATAGATAGATAGATAGATAGATAGATAGATAGATAGATAGATAGATAGATAGATAGATAGATAGATAGATAGATAGATAGATAGATAGATAGATAGATAGATAGATAGATAGATAGATAGATAGATAGATAGATAGATAGTATCCCCATTTGTAACACCCCACGTTAGTTGAAGAGGTCCATTGATAAACATAAATGACTAGTGTTTAAATATTGAAAGAACTACTCATATCAATAAAGTGCACTTTATTTTCTGGTTATTCATGAAAAAACACTCCATAGTTAAGCGTTCTTGACTAGGAGTAGTTTTAGGATTGGGGACCTTTTGGGAAGGTTCCCGGGAAGCGCATGAGTGAGGACAAAATGTGCTGGAAAGGACACGTGTTGATCTGTGAGCCACGTACACAACCTGGTTAGCTATCATGAGTAACCTCTCCCGGTCCACGTTAGGCCGGGATGTTACAAGTGGTATCCAAGCAACCATGCGACCGTGTGGTGATCTGCGGGCCTTTGGCCAGTTTGTGTAGGCCATGTTTTGAATGATCACCTACCTAGCGGGTGGGGATTCTGTGTTAACGGTTATTCTCCTAGGTGCAACGAGAACATCGTGTTTTTCAAGTAGGGGTGATTGTAACACCCCACAATAGTTGAAGATGTCTATTGATAAGCTTATTGACTAGTGCTTAAAAGGATTGAAAGTACTATTCATATCAACAAAGTGCACTTTATGTTCTCGTTATCCATGCAAAAGAACTACACAGTTGAGCGCGCTTGGATAAGAGTAGTCTTAGAATCGGTGACCTCCTGAGAAGGTTTCCGGGATGCGCATGAGTGATGACAAAATGCGCTGGAAAAGACACGTGTTGATCTCTAGGCCATGTACACAGCCCGAGGAGCTATCTGTTGGAGTGTCCCCGACAATAATGCGATCACATTGTTGATCATATTGAGATCACATGTTTAAATCTCATATTAAGAATACATGAGGGAAAGTAATACTTCTTAGTCAACTGGTCCACACATATCGGTAATGATTGGCTGACTAGAGTTTGACATTATTGTCGTACGACGGTGGTGATCAGTTGATCTCCTAAGGTCATACCTATAGGGTAATGCTCTTAATTGATCAATTAATTAATTGTATGACGATACGAGTTAATTAATTCCTTAAAATTGAACCAATGATTTTGTGAGTGATATTACGTATCTTATTGTAATTCGATTATATAAGGTTCATATCAAGTAATTAAATTGTTTTATTACTTAGGTTTATTTATTGTTTATTAAACAATAAATATTAAAATAAATGGTTATTGTAAATACAAGTAGTTGTGATTTATAATTCCATGACCCGTTTTAAGTAATTGTAATTGTGAATTACTAGTTAATTTTTGTATGTGATTTATTTTGTTAAAATAATGATTTTTAATTTGTTAAAAATACATTATTTAATTAACATGTCTAGTAACATGTCCAATGTGTCACATTACACGAATTGACATTTTGACAAACTTAAAATGGACCCATTTTATATGGGTGTGCCAATTTAATGGAGGGTTTAGGGGTTAGTTGTGTTTTGATTATTTAATTAAAAGGAAACATAATCATAACCTACTAATGATAGGCTTGCATGCCTACTTCTTGAGAAGAACAAGCATGAAAAGGTATTGGGCATTCTACCCTAGACCAACCGGCCACCCTAAAGAAAAGAGAAAGTTTTTTCTTCTCTTTTTCATAATTCATTCTTATATGTTAATTCACTTGGTGATTAACTCATCGCTCTAGTTTTTGTTGTTGAAAAAAAATAATAATCTCACAAAATCCTCCCTCTTGACCGAAATATTCAAGAGTATAATACAATTATTTTGTGTCAATTTTTAAGGTAGTTTTTATTAATACTAGTCTCATATTAATAATAACTATTAAGGGTGTTATCTTGGTACAATCCTTGGGGAGAGATTCTACACTTGAATCTTGTTCATCCATAAGGAAAGCTCAAGAACTAGCTAAGGTAGGCGACCTTACTAGTGCCCATATATCCGAAATATCAAATGTAAGGAACCGATTTTCTCCTTACTCTTGTAATTGTTTTGCATGCATAAGATCCTTAAGTTTTTATGACTAAAACTTTAAACTTTCATATGGGATATGTAAAATATGATTTCCTGTAACGCCCCGTAATTTCGGACCGTTAATATATTTCGAAAATAATTTATTAATCAAATAAAATTTGATATTTAAGCATTTAAAGTAAAAATAATTCAAAGAAATATAATTTTATTATATTTTGAAGAAAAGTATTTATTTTGATAGTTTCGAGATGTTTAAAAATAGTTTAAACCGTGTAAAACTTTTTATTTCGATATAAGGGCGTATCGGGGGGAAAATGACAATTCTTTTGAACGTTGGGTAAACGAATTTGGAAATGGGTCGTATGAGTATTCAATTTTCTTGTAATCTCGTGTTTAAAAACTTTGGTCTTGTCGGAATTTGCATTTGACTTACGGTTTTAATTATTATCGAAACGAGTCAAAACCGACTCGAAAAATCCCGACTCAAACCCGCTCTCCCTCCTTTCCTCTCTCTTACCCGGCTCCCCTTCCCCTTTCTTTTCTTTTTTTCTGGTTTCCTTTGCTTCCATCAACATCTTCAATGTTCTAAAATAAGAAAACACCATTTTTATCAAATCAAAGCTCATTTTCACCATAACTTTTGCGTTTCTTATCGGTTTTTCGCATAATTTATATTTCCGGAATCCCCTCGACGAGATCTACAACCTGGTATAATTTAAGTTCAGTTTTCTTGAAGTTGTTTTAAGACGAATTTTCGGAAATTTCGGTGTTCATGCTTATTTATTGTGTTTTTATTTGTTTATTTAGGTGAAGAATTGGAAGACGAGTTTGGGGACTCGTATATTGTCGAGGATAGCGGCTAGTGCTTGTTAGGGTTTGGGTTTAAGGTGCTAATTGCTCTTTTTTCTAGCTTAAGGTAACATATTTCGAGTTACTCGACGAAAGATCGTCACATGCTTTGTTGTTTTTGTATGTTTGGTGATTTTTGTTAGAGTAGTAGTTTTCACATGTTAAAATTTGTTGCATGCATGCTTAATTTATGCCTTTTGTTAGTTTAAATTAACAAAGTTGAATTGGGAACGATTAATTAGTGTTCAGACGGTCTTTTACTAAACAAAAATGGAAAAAATGGTGGTGTAGGGGTGACGGCCAGCAGCCGGCAGGCCCACGGCAGCCCACGGCCGGCCTTGGGGTTGGCCCGGGTCGATCCGTTGCTTGTTTCGCGATTTTTCGTACAATATTGGTCATTTCGGGTTAATTAATGTTAAAGTTGTATAAGTCACATATGAGTACACTTTTAAATTGAATCATACTAGTAGTAGAAATTATTCTTATATTGATAATTATCACATGTTAGGATAGTTTATAAGTTGAAATTGTAATGATTAGGCTCAAGGTAAATTTTATAGCAATAATTGCCATGTTTTGATGATTGTGCCGAAAACTGAGCCTTAGTCCCTTTGACTGATGCGATGTCAGTTAATTGAGTGATTGGTCAGCCGCAATTTAACCCGTACCTGTCGCAGGGCTGGGGTTGCGGGTAAAAATTCGGTTGAATGAATTAGATAATCGGCCTTTTTCTTGCTTTAGGCCAATTATTATATCTCTATTTCACATGTGTAGTTAGTTGAATTTAAGTAGCTTCTTATATTGTAGAAACGGCCCTAGATTCCCTGAAGCCTTTAATATGGTTAATATTGTTAGAATTGAAAAATTGTTATTTAATACTTATTGAGGATACTGTTGGATTTGTATGCTGAATAGACATTTATATAGCCTTTCACATGATAGAATGTTAGAATTTATGTTGGTAAGTAGGACTTTTTGCCCTCTTAAGGTTAAGTGGGTGTCTTACTTGACTTGTGTGGTGAGTCTTGTGTGGTGTGGGCTAAAGTATTCAAGCTGGGACTAGCTGGGACTAGGTCCTAGGTGAGTATTTCGGCCTTCATCATAGATAGGTCTTTATAGTCTTTGACGAGTATATGTTCACTGCTTGATAGCCTTTGTGTTCCTGACTAGTGGATTTATATCCAAGTTGGGGCATGACCTCGTTACTTATTTTGATAGTAAGTGGTCAGCTTAAGTACTAGCCAACCCTTTGGTGGACTCCTTAGGGTACTCACTTTGTTTTAGAAAAATTGTGGGTCTTGGGTGCGGTGGTGTGTATCCGCATGTCTAGGTCTGCGCAGATTTTAGGCTAGGGTTGTGTTGTCTCTTGGCCATGTTTTATTAATATTAACCGCTGAGCCAAGATACCGGTTCGATTACCTTCCCTACCTCGTGGTATAGACTCGAGTTACAAAGTGACTATTGACCGTACTAAGAACTTATGCCTGTCTTTGATATATTGCCCTTTCTTGTATGGTGATTTTATGAACTGTAATAGGTGAGATGTAAGCCGATTCTGATTGATAAAGTTTGGATTACTATTTGAATTATATGATTCACATGATAGTTTAGTTTGGTCAGTTTAGGGGTCATAGGTTAGATTACATGATAATTACATGGTTTATCATATTGTTTACATGTTACATTACATGTTACATTAATTTTGACGATTCGTGGCTGTGAGGACTCGAAGTTACTCCCCACTGAATTGTGGCTTTCGTGTTTGTATAAAATGCGATTGACAGGTCGTTGATGCTTTGTTGGGGTCACAGACGAGCTAGTGAGCAAGGAACCTTGGACCTAGTTTTGGCTATTCTATTAGTAAACCTTTTACCTTTTGGTTTTGTATATAATTTGAAGGGACATATGTCTCCCTTTTCTATTTTTGGTTTGTATCATTCTATTTTCTTATTTAGCTATGTCATGTAAAGTAGTTCATTAGCATTGCAGGTTTTGGCACCCGCCTCTTGGGAATGTTGTGATTGGTTTAGAAAATTTTTTGAAATTACAGGTTTTTGGCTAGTTGAACCAATTACAAACATATCCTACCAGTTTTTCTGTAGAATTTGCGTAAGTAATTAAGGCTAGATAAGGGTGTCACAGTTGGTATCAGAGCTTATTGCTCCCGACGCACGTTTGTGCACCCCACTTAAAAATCACTTGACCTTTAAATAATAAACTTGAGAGAAGGGTAGGATGGGTAGAATTAGGATTTTATATGGTAGTCTGTTTGTGATTGCTAATTGTTAGGTACTAATTGATTTTCTCTTTTGTAAGATGGCTCTCCAATAGATGTAGATAATGCAATCTTACCTTAGTCTTCCAATCTCGTTGTTTATTCGTCTTTCAAATTCCTCTTCTCTCGCCTTGGTAACTACCTTTTAATTCTTTCTTCTGATTCTTCTTAGGTTCGTTTCTTCTTATAATAAAGTCCATGTGGACACCTTCCTTTTATTCCGCAGGATAGTTCCCTTGTTCAAGAGAACCCGGTTTTGAGAGAATGTATCATTGGAGGGCGTGCACGAGTTGAGAAATTGATTGGTTAAGATTTGAGTGGTATAGGAGAATATAACTTGGGATCCTTTGGTTAGACTTGTTAGTTGTGCATGATATGAGAGCCTAGTGAGTTGAGGAATACCTTTGGATTTATGTCTATTGAGAGCTTGCTTGTTATAGATGTTTGAGCATGGGTACTACCTTAGCACATAAGATGGAATGAACCTAAGCTACTTCATTTGAAAGTCTCGATATTTCTTATGGAGAATTAAAGGAATGATAGTTAGCCCTAATCCTTGTAGGCCTTGAAAGGAATACAATGGGACATTGATGTTGCTTAATGGATTGGTATTGTACTTTGGAATTAGTTAGTTTGTTAAACCTTCTAAGTTGACCAAATCTAGTATAGAGTAGCCCTTGTTGACCTTTCGAAATTTGAGAACACGTGGTTGACCTTATTAATCATATCTGGATTTGGGAATTTTGGTGGAATGTTGTTCGATGTAGTTCGTGAGTTCAAGGATGTGATTCCAATTTATGGTATCGGAGACTAAAAGTATTAAGTGGTGAGATGATGGAGTAGACAAGCTATGGTACTTGGGGATGGCTTAGTAAGTGAAGTTCAATAACGAGAATTGTAAAGGAGATACTTTGGGACATGGGTGGTAACAAATGAATTTGTATGGTGAATTGATTTTGGCTCTTAGAACCAATTGAGTTGAGGAATACCTACCATTGTGGAGTCCTTGTTAGTCTTATAATTTGGTAGACTTTTGGAGCTTTGTTGAGCACCTTAGTGATGTAACCTTATCATATCGATCATAAGCTTTGATGAGTGTTTGGTAAGATAACCCTTTCATTATCTTTGCTTCGTTCTCCTTTCCTTCTCTTTAACGATCATTGAACCCTGTTTTTATGCCAAATTTTACGTATCTTCTTCTTGCCCGAGATATCCTCTTAACTCGAATACCTCTTATTTATGTCAATCGTTATCTTTACGGACCGACTCCTTAGTTTCCTAACTTGTCAGATTCATGCACCCTTCGGAAATGTTTTACCGTTTCTCTATTCCATTATCACTCCTTATCCCCTTAGTATAATTGGTACCTAGTTGATCATGTTTACAGAATTAGTGAGATGTGACTTGAGGATATAGGATTGACTAAGTAGTCGAGTTTGTGATTGGCTTCCATAATCACTTTGGAGATGAGGGTTTGATAATGTATATGTTACCGTGTGAGAAATGTTAAATGTGGGATTATTAGTTGATTTTAGTGAGTGATATTGATTACTACTTGAGGTATGATATGAGAGTGAGAGTAAGCTACATTATTGGGAGGTTTTAGCACTTGTTTTGGTAACTAGAAAGGGTAATGGTATGGTTGACACCAGTTGTTAGGCTAAGGAACATAATTTCAATTTATGGTTTTAGGAACTCTGAGGTGATAAAGTGTTGTTACAATTATGACCTTGTTCCTTGAGAATTTGATGGTAAGTAAGTTTAGGATATCAAATTTGAAAGAATACTCCTTGGGGATGTTGATGACCAGAATGGATTGGTGATGTGATTTGGTATTAGTTGCTCTTGAGAGTTCTTGAGTTGAGGGAGACTTAGTATTGAGAAGAATTTGTTAATCCTATAGTTCTATAGACCTTGAGGTCGCACTGAGTACTTGAGGTGATGGGACGGTGTTGTAGCTGAGTGTAGCTGAGTGTAGTTCCGCTTTTGGCAATCCTTAATAAATAAAAGGATAGAGGAACGTGAGATCTTATTGATTTTTCGGATTTTGGGGTTGGTTTCAAGCATGAATGCGTTTTAGGAATATTGTATCTTGGTAAGGGTATAATATTGCTACTAGTTTCGATTTTGGTTTTTGATTTTGTTCGGTGGAGGATTTTGGTGGAAACATTTTGATTGGGATATGGTTAAGTTATAATTGTAGAGGATAGGATTGTCTCAAGGATTAGCTTATGCATGGACTTGTCGATGAGTGGTTCAGATGGCTCTTTGGATTAGTGTGGCCTCTGGTTGTTGCCCTGTTGAGGTTCGGAGGACCTAGTAGGATGACTCTGTGGTTGGAAAATTGAGTGAACCTTTCTCGATGTACCGATCTTCCTAATTCCGATCTCCGACAATTGTCATTCTTGCTATTCTGGCTTGTTCCGTTGTGCTCGCCTTTATGGAACTCATTTGACCTCTTAAGAAAAGCGTCTTGTTCGTTGACATCTTTATTGACTTCATCCAAAAATTCCACCTGTAAGAGTTCAATTCCTTCTTGTCTGTTGGGTGTGAGTTCCCTATCGCGACTTGCACTTCTCATTCCCAAGTTGTTTTCCATCTTGCATAGATACTATATAGTTTGAGTAAACTTTTGGTTCATTTACTTGGAGTAAATTTACAAATTGACCTTTTTCTATAACATTTGAAAATGATTTCTCACTCTCTTTCAACCCTAGTGTTCGATTGGACATCTAAGCTATTTCTCGTTTTGTGTAATGATTCCTTTTCTTACTCTTTTTCCGAGTTACTAAGCCTTGTATAATCATAATTAGTAAAGATAGTATTCTTACTATAGAACTTTAAGTTAAAATTTTGAAAATACTTATATGATTTTTAATGGTTTTAACATTAATGAGTGTTTAATCTCGTTGTTGGTGACGTCCCAATAATGGGTTTTCTCATTTATTGGTGTAGAAATATTTTTATATCTTGATATGAATATGGATGTTCTTGTTTGATCAACAAGAGTATCACCATTTCATTGAAAAGATACCTATATTTTCTTATTGCTATAATTTCTCCTTCTAAGTTTCGAGGGCGAAACTTTTTAAAAGGAGGGGTGATTGTAACGCCCCGTAATTTCGGACCGTTAATATATTTCGAAAATAATTTATTAATCAAATAAAATTTGATATTTAAGCATTTAAAGTAAAAATAATTCAAAGAAATATAATTTTATTATATTTTGAAGAAAAGTATTTATTTTGATAGTTTCGAGATGTTTAAAAATAGTTTAAACCGTGTAAAACTTTTTATTTCGATATAAGGGCGTATCGGGGGGAAAATGACAATTCTTTTGAACGTTGCGTAAACGAATTTGGAAATGGGTCGTATGAGTATTCAATTTTCTTGTAATCTCGTGTTTAAAAACTTTGGTCTTGTCGGAATTTGCATTTGACTTACGGTTTTAATTATTATCGAAACGAGTCAAACCGACTCAAAAAAATCGACTCAAACCCGCTCTCCCTCCTTTCCTCTCCCTTACCCGGCTCCCCTTCCCCTTTCTTTTCTTTTTTTCTGGTTTCCTTTGCTTCCATCAACATCTTCAATGTTCTAAAATAAGAAAACACCATTTTTATCAAATCAAAGCTCATTTTCACCATAACTTTTGCGTTTCTTATCGGTTTTTCGCATAATTTATATTTCCGGAATCCCCTCGACGAGATCTACAACCTGGTATAATTTAATTTCAGTTTTCTTGAAGTTGTTTTAAGACGAATTTTCGGAAATTTCGGTGTTCATGCTTATTTATTGTGTTTTTATTTGTTTATTTAGGTGAAGAATTGGAAGACGAGTTTGGGGACTCGTATATTGTCGAGGATAGCGGCTAGTGCTTGTTAGGGTTTGGGTTTAAGGTGCTAATTGCTCTTTTTTCTAGCTTAAGGTAACATATTTCGAGTTACTCGACGAAAGATCGTCACATGCTTTGTTGTTTTTGTATGTTTGGTGATTTTTGTTAGAGTAGTAGTTTTCACATGTTAAAATTTGTTGCATGCATGCTTAATTTATGCCTTTTGTTAGTTTAAATTAACAAAGTTGAATTGGGAACGATTAATTAGTGTTCAGACGGTCTTTTACTAAACAAAAATGGAAAAAATGGTGGTGTAGGGGTGACGGCCAGCAGCCGGCAGGCCCACGGCAGCCCACGGCCGGCCTTGGGGTTGGCCCGGGTCGATCCGTTGCTTGTTTCGCGATTTTTCGTACAATATTGGTCATTTCGGGTTAATTAATGTTAAAGTTGTATAAGTCACATATGAGTACACTTTTAAATTGAATCATACTAGTAGTAGAAATTATTCTTATATTGATAATTATCACATGTTAGGATAGTTTATAAGTTGAAATTGTAATGATTAGGCTCAAGGTAAATTTTATAGCAATAATTGCCATGTTTTGATGATTGTGCCGAAAAACTCGAGCCTTAGTCCCTTTGACGATGCGATGTCGATTAATTGAGTGATTGGTCGACCAATTTAACCCACTGTCGCAGGTCAGGGTTGCGGGTAAAAATTCGGTTGAATGAATTAGATAATCGGCCTTTTTCTTGCTTTAGGCCAATTATTATATCTCTATTTCACATGTGTAGTTAGTTGAATTTAAGTAGCTTCTTATATTGTAGAAACGGCCCTAGATTCCCTGAAGCCTTTAATATGGTTAATATTGTTAGAATTGAAAAATTGTTATTTAATACTTATTGAGGATACTGTTGGATTTGTATGCTGAATAGACATTTATATAGCCTTTCACATGATAGAATGTTAGAATTTATGTTGGTAAGTAGGACTTTTTGCCCTCTTAAGGTTAAGTGGGTGTCTTACTTGACTTGTGTGGTGAGTCTTGTGTGGTGTGGGCTAAAGTATTCAAGCTGGGACTAGCTGGGACTAGGTCCTAGGTGAGTATTTCGGCCTTCATCATAGATAGGTCTTTATAGTCTTTGACGAGTATATGTTCACTGCTTGATAGCCTTTGTGTTCCTGACTAGTGGATTTATATCCAAGTTGGGGCATGACCTCAGTTACTTATTTTGATAGTAAGTGGTCAGCTTAAGTACTAGCCAACCCTTTGGTGGACTCCTTAGGGTACTCACTTTGTTTTAGAAAAATTGTGGGTCTTGGGTGCGGTGGTGTGTATCCGCATGTCTAGGTCTCAAGGCAGATTTTAGGCTAGGGTTGTGTTGTCTCTTGGCCATGTTTTATTAATATTAACCGCTGAGCCAAGATACCGGTTCGATTACCTTTCCTACCTCGTGGTATAGACTCGAGTTACAAAGTGACTATTGACCGTACTAAGAACTTATGTCTGTCTTTGATATATTGCCCTTTCTTGTATGGTGATTTTATGAACTGTAATAGGTGAGATGTAAGCCGGTTACAGTTGATAAAGTTTGGATTACTATTTGAATTATATGATTCACATGATAGTTTAGTTTGGTCAGTTTAGGGGTCATAGGTTAGATTACATGATAATTACATGGTTTATCATATTGTTTACATGTTACATTACATGTTACATTAATTTTGACGATTCGTGGCTGTGAGGACTCGAAGTTACTCCCCACTGAATTGTGGCTTTCGTGTTTGTATAAAATGCGATTGACAGGTCGTTGATGCTTTGTTGGGGTCACAGACGAGCTAGTGAGCAAGGAACCTTGGACCTAGTTTTGGCTATTCTATTAGTAAACCTTTTACCTTTTGGTTTTGTATATAATTTGAAGGGACATATGTCTCCCTTTTCTATTTTTGGTTTGTATCATTCTATTTTCTTATTTAGCTATGTCATGTAAAGTAGTTCATTAGCATTGCAGGTTTTGGCACCCGCCTCTTGGGAATGTTGTGATTGGTTTAGAAATTTTTTTGAAATTACAGGTTTTTGGCTAGTTGAACCAATTACAAACATATCCTACCAGTTTTTCTGTAGAATTTGCGTAAGTAATTAAGGCTAGATAAGGGTGTCACATTTCCAACAAGTGGTATCACATCCCAAGGTTATTGCATGCAAAATCGTGTTTGTTTTTCTGAGTTAATTAATTAACAAATAAAACTTGTTATTTAGGATTTATGAAGATAAATCACGAAATAATTTTTTATGTTAAAATTTTCTGGTCCTAAATGGATTTTAGGTCATATGGGATGATTTATGGATTTTATTGTTCATTATATATATTATTGGCATTAAAATGTGATTTTTATGAGAAAAATGTCAATTTTGGACGAAAAATAGCTAAACTTCGAATTTTTCAGTGATTTTTGGATATGATTTCACATATATTATCTAATGATTGTATGTTAAGTTTCGTAAAAAACTAAGTTATTTTGCATAAAATATGGATTTTATAAGTCAAAATCGAATTTAAAGGGTTTATTAGGTTAATATGAGTTAAATTTCGAATCTGGTCATGAAAATTTTATATGTTGTCACATGCATTTTTACTCAGTGTATAAAAATTCTAGATGGGTTGAACTCCTTTTTCATGATTTATGAATTTTTGAGTAAAAATTCGATAAATAGTGGCTTTAATTTAGTATATAATGCTAAAACACATTTCATGACTAAAGAAAAACGTCATATATTGCATTTTATCTTATATTTCAGATCTAAAAGTGAAAAGTTGATTAACATTATTTTCTCATATTTTAATGGTCATATTTGATAAAACCGATAAACCGCAAAATAGTTTTTCTCGAAAATTTTCGAAATTTTTAACCTAAGTTTTGAATATTATGAATGTCATGGATTTTTTTCTAGAATGTTCAAGAGTTTGAATTTCAAATTTTGAAATTATTTGAAATTATTATAATTTAATTTGGAGTTTATAATATAAAAATTGTATTTTTGGGTCCATTATGAACAATATTAAGATATCAAGTTGAATTATTGTCAAAATATTAGTGAAGACTAAGTTTTGAGTCCTAAGATGGTTAAGGTAATTAACTTGAACATAAATATGAATTTATGTAACATTTTGTGATTTTAATAAGTTAAATCACGCAAATCCATAAAAACCGATAAAATATACGATATTGGCTCTTAAAAGGCGATTTAGCATAAAATTAAGCATGTTCATACATATTTTAATGCTGCATTTTATTTATGATTGTCATATTTTTGATTTATATAATTTTTGAATTATGTAATTTTACTTAATATGGCCTTAGTTTTTAATTGGTATTACCCGGAATGTATGGGAATATCGATTCGGTTGTAATTATTGTGATCTCGAATCACCGTTTTGTAATTTAATAGATTTATTTTATTACAAATGTATAATAGGAAATTATGTAATTTTTAATTATTACTTGTAATTCCGGAGATCCTTGAAGACGATGCCATTTGGAAAGGTGTTCCGACAAGATGGTGTTGCCTTAGAATACGTGCCAAGTGAAGTTCAAGGGACCAATGGAGTTGGTTTCCAAATTTGTAATAGTTAATTAAATTTTCTTTTTAGGAAGGCCATACTAGGATTTTATATTTATGTTTTGCATTTTATTTATATGTTTGCATGCATCGCTAAATCGCCATAACTAAAACATGCATTCTATTTTAATCGAGTCATCGACCGTGTCAATTATAATTATCGTAGTTCGCCGCTTTAGTTCACTTAAAACGTGATAGATAACAAATTGACTTGACCTCTCGCTATATTAATAATTGAGATTTAGCCTTGCCAAATAGTAGAAACCATGAATCCCAATTTCATAAAGGAGTTAATCCGGCTTCACCGTAATATAAACCTTGTTACGTTGGGTAAGTGGGTAGTAAAATGTTATTACATCGAAATTTGGATTGAGCTCAACGGAAGTATTCGTGACCGTAGTCGCATGTGTTCCGGGCTAAGATAAATATTAGAGTAATTTTATCGACCGAGAGTTCTAGAAGTAGAATCGATTAAAGAGTTAATCCACCGAGTTATATTGACAAGGGATGAATCGGCTCACCGTGCCCGAGTTGATATGAATTTGGATCTCGGGATCATTTATAATAGTTGGGTGGAGGTCACTATATAAATGCTTAAAACTTGTTTAAAATGTTTACAAGTATTATTTTAACGATAAATGTTTAATTTTTTCCATTATTCCGTTATCATATTGTTCTAATTCTTTACCTCAAATTATATACGACATCATTTCGATTTTAGTTCAAATCTCCATTAAAACATAGTAACTAAAGACAAAAATTGAATTTTCTTCTAAAACCTCATATTATCCATTGCAAGGATCTCTTGTGAAGAGTATAGATAAGATTTATTCGTGATCAAAAGAGTTTATGATTCTTAACTAACATGTCTACTTACAATGGATTGTTTCTCATGTGCTTAATTGAGTTAAGTACTTTGAAACGTTAAATCATTTTGGTGACTAGATTTGTTAGAAATCGAAATTGACCAAAATACCGCAACCACTTCAATGGAAGTTTTAAAACTAAACGAATGAATTGAAGAGTAGTCTTCATGAAATTAAATTTTGCTTCTCCAAGCAAAGACTCATTGAAATGAGTAGGAGCATTCTCTTAACCGTTAAGAAAAGAACGAGGTTCAAATAAGTAAAATTAGAATGGAATTGATACAAGGTAATGATAAAAGTAAAGTTATTGAGAATAACGATACTAAACCTATCAATCCCAACCGATAAAATTTCCATTTTGGAAGTGTTGGACACTGAAAGGAAACTACCCCAAATTATTGAAGAATCAGCAAGTTAGTTGTGGGACATCTAATGGGACTTTCTTCTTTAAATGTTTGTTTGATTGACATAAATTTTGCTAGTACTACTTCGTCAATATTAGAAACCGGTGGTGGTTTTCATCATTGTATTCGATACATAGGATGATTAGAATATGACGACTAGCATCAAATAATGTCGAGAGATAGAGTCATTGTATACTCAATCTAGTTTTTGGGTTTAGAATTGTACCTTAATTATGACTATTAAGTACATAAACTCCAAATAAGAATATAATTTTGTTACGATACAAAAGAGGTTTCACTTTTGTGACCCTATACACCAGGATTTGATGTATGGCTAGCCCATTATCAAAGTGATTATATTCTAAACCAAACTAGAATGATATATCATGTAGATGATGCAAGACTCAAATTGGTAACCCAAGATTAAACTTTAAATTCTGGAATGATGAACGCAAAGAGTTACCAAGTACCCTTGGAACCATTAGATTGCTAATCTTATGGTATATGCGTATCCTGTATTCAAAGCAAGATGTCTCGTACCTTTTGGTTAAAAAGGAGATCGAGGATGCAAATCATTGATCCAGAAAAGATTGATCATTTTCTTTTACCGACGATTGAGTTTATACTTTAGTGTTTACTTAATGAGGTACTAAGAGAAATCTTTGAAGAAGTTCAAAAGAGTTCAAAGAATCACGATTTAGTCGGGATGATATTATCTAAGTGAAGACTTTGATATAAGCCAAAGGAAGAGTGATATAGTATCACAAGTTAATATCTCTTAACACGCATTATGTAATAAGGTGTAGTCAAATGAAGAAATCAAACCTTATTCGATATGGTTTGGACTTTAATCAAGTTACTTTGAGTTACTTGATCTTATTTTGGGGATTTTATCATTTTGTCAGTTATTTTTCCACTAAATCTAAACGATTCATATGAGATTGAAATGGTAGGGTACCATGCTTGTAAGTTTTCACAAGAAACAAATGCTCATTTTTCCTTACTATAATCACGAGTACAACGGGTTTGTGGCTCGTGAAGCTGTCTTTCTTGAATACAAGTTTATTTCTAGAAGACAGAGTGGGAGAAAATATACAAGAGCCACAAAAGAATTGTGTCAAAAATTGTATGTCGCAAGAAACTGGTCTTTCTTGGCTACATGACGTTGTTTCTAAAAGAGCCACAAAAGAATTGTGTCAAAAATTGTATGTCGCAAGAAACTGGTCTTTCTTGGCTACATGACGTTGTCTTTCTTGGCTACATGACGTTGTTTCTTCGAAACCTAGGAGGTTGAACTCATCACTTGTTGAAGATGATGAATTCGTGTTACTTTTAGAAAGTAAAGATCTTGCAACTTACAAAGAAATTGTTTGATTCAAGTTACTCCTGGAAAGTAATGAATATATGACTTACATGAGAGTGTTTAAGTCACAACTCAATACAAGGCTTAGAGCCATGAAAATTCGAAATAAATTCTAAGTGGAATTGTTGGATATCAAAGAGAGATATCAAAGCTTGATTAGTTGCAAAGTGTTTTGCACTATTCGGATCTTCTTAGGGATTGTGTTTCATTATGATGAGATATATAGCGAGTGAATCTAAAACCCACTTCTTCAAAGAAGGAATGTATTCGATACATGTTATGAGTTTTGTAGATTCTTACAATCCCAAGACAATGTGCAACTTAAGAGATAGTCTTAAGTAGGACATCAATGAGTTGGAGTCAATGTTTTGATCATGTTATAAAACTTTTCTCGATGGGTCGAGAAGTTGTGTTTATACACGAAGTTTAGTGGGAGTTACGGAAATTTTGATTAATCTAATATGTGGATGACATATTGATCATTGGGAATGATTTAAGACTTTTTGAGTAATAAAATACATCTTTTATATCCGGATTTATGGAGATAAATCCACATGATATTAGCGCCAAATAAGAAGTCTTATGTTATAAGATTCATGATTAGTTCAATCGAGTTGAACATATTTGATTGATTCCATTTGCTTCATTGCGGATCAATTAAATGAGTAATGATGTATAACACTTCATATACTTTGAGTATGATGAATTGTTTCAAATCGAATTTAAGTAATAGTTACCTAGTAGCCATATAGATTATCCTTAAGTGCTTGAGGAAGCATTAAGGATGTAAAGTTAAGTATTTTTGATGTAATTCACTAATTTGTGTAAGGGCTTACACTAATGACTGTTGAGATTGTATAAGGTTTCGGACAAAAACCGTATTCAAAACACCTAAAGATGGTTAAGGAACCATTGTGGCTATGTTATTTAAGAAATGGATTTGTTAGAATCGTTCTAGGCAATAAAGAACAATGAGAGATGCTTACAAGTTACAACGGAAATTGAGTACACTTGCAATCATGAGATGTGCGAGAGGGATGGGTCCCGTACACTGTGAAAACAGTGGGAGCTATTCTAAGACTAGAGAGCTTATGTCTAGATTGGATCTAGACACGTACTCAGAAAGTTTTGTAATGCAAATGTATACATTACAAAGGAAAACGAGTATGTAGTAAGGTTAAGTAAGGTACAAGAAGTTGATAAAACCTACTAACCAAAGCCTTCTCATAGGCTTAACATGATGAGTCATGTCATTTCAATTGGATTGAGATGTACAACTACATACATGATCAAATTGGATTATAAGAATATGAAGTAGTAATCAGGTATTGACTATTCATATGTGATAATCACATTTGTCGTTCGAGTTTTTACTTTAAAAACTCTTTTATTACTTTGTTACATCCAAATGGGTTGTAGAGACAATGATTGAACCCCATTAAAGTGAACGAGGATTAACATAGTATTCGCCCATAGTCACTTGTATGAGGTGACGTATCGAAGTGACTGGAGTGTGATGCGATTGATGGCAAGTTCAAGTGTCATAGAGTCATAAGAGATGACTAGTCGATCACATAGGCAGACGGTTTGGAACACTCTGTCGGGCTAATGACCGCTTATAGAGTTCTGGCAAATTTATATAGCCTGATCGTGGCGAGATCTACTATAGTATTCTAATGAGTCGATTCTTTTGACTAAAGACTGTTCGCTCAAGGTGGCACAGTTTCAGATTCACTTTGATTTATGTTCCTACGACCTTCGTAAATGGGGTTAAAAGGGCTTATTTTGGGTTATGATGAGCTGTGGCTAGTCGAAGGGAATAGTGCGATAGGAATTGTCCACCCCCTTGTCAGGGTTAAAACAGTATCTCAGGGCCACTCGAGGAGTAATGAACTGGAAATGCGTGGCCACGCTCGGAAGGTATCTATGGTACATAATTCCGGTCAGACAGTTGTTCTCCAGATCGAGGAAACCACTCTAGATATGATCAAATGCAAGTACGACCTGCAAGACACCTTGCATTGAGTGGGAGATAGTAATAGGATAAGAGAATTGGTGACGCACACTTATCGAGGACAAGTGGGAGATTGTTTGAGTGTCCCCGACAATAATGCGATCACATTGTTGATCATATTGAGATCACATGTTTAAATCTCATATTAAGAATACATGAGGGAAAGTAATACTTCTTAGTCAACTGGTCCACACATATCGGTAATGATTGGCTGACTAGAGTTTGACATTACTGTCGTACGACGGTGGTGACCAGTTGATCCCCTAAGGTCATACATATAGGGTAATGCTCTTAATTGATCAATTAATTAATTGTATGACGATACGAGTGAATTAATTCCTTAAAATTGAACAAATGATTTTGTGAGTGATATTACGTATCTGATTGTAATTCGATTATATAAGGTTCATATTAAGTAATTAAATTGTTTTATTACTTAGGTTTATTTATTATTTATGAAACAATTAATATTAGAATAAATCGTTATTGTAAATACAAGTAGTTAAAAAAAAAAATAGCTTTGCAAATAAATGTGATACCAATGGCTAAAAAATTCTAGGATTTAGGGTTCTATATTGTAGTTAGCAATGGCTAAAAAACAATCATCATCTAATCATTCTCACTCATCTAATTCACAAAAATCAAACAAAAATAGTAGTTCATCAATTAATAATAATAATAATAATAATAATAATATTAATACTAGTATTAATTCTACTAATAATCAAATACAAAATTCTTCTAATAACAATAAAATTCTGCTACCTCAAGTACAAGTCGAAACGATTGATGAAGAAATTGCATCTGCTAGGAATCAGGTTGAGAGTATGGTGCAGGAGGAGGAAGAAATGACTCTGGCTGATGGTTTGGTGTTGTCTGATGATCCTAATGATTGGAAAGTTGCATCTAAAGGGAAATCTTCAACTCGATTGGAACCAATTACAGAAGCTGAGTGTGAAACTGGGGAGTGTTCTAATTCCTTACTGACACTTTTGGTTGAAGACGTTCAGGATGAAATTGCATACTGGAAATAGGCGATATATGGTTATGTTATGGGTGCAAATCCTCCCCGTGATGTTATTGAAGGATATTTGCGACGTATCTGGGCTGCATATGAAATCTCGAAGATCTCTTTCCTTCCCAATGGCTTGTTTGTGGTAAGATTTGCTAAGCTTGAACATCATAAGTTAGTTCTTGCCAATGGAATGTTTACCTTTGATGGGAAACCTATTATTGTAGGTCCTTGGGATTAGAATCTCTAAGGTCTCTGTGAAGAAGGTTCCTATATGGGTTAAGTTAGTAGGTTTGGATTTAAAGTTTTGGGGTGCTAAATGTCTGGAGAAATTATCTGGTTTGGTAGGTCGCTTTATCAGAATTGATGATGCTACTTTAGATAAATCTCTGTTAGGATTTGCTAGAATCATGGTAGAGGTTAAAATAGACCAGGAATTTCTATCTCAGATAGTTTTTGAGGATGAACTAGGCTCTGAAGTGAGAGTTGCTCTTGAGTATGATTGGTTGCCTATTACTTGTCAAAAATGTAAAGGCATTGGTCATAAGACTGCTAATTGCAGAGGGAGAGTAATTGGAAATACGAAGTCAGTGGTTTCTCAACCAATGAGACAAGTCTGGAGGCCTAAACCTGTGGGTGCACCTCCTGCTGTGGACTCAGCTGATTTTCCTCCACTGGTTCCTATTGTCAGGACCTCTCCTCAGATTACTACCCCAGCTGCTCCTGTTCTTTCTATCCCCAGTATTACCCCTGCACTAATCCCTCATGGTTCTATATTCACTCCTGCTAGGGTGATTACTAAAATAACTAGACATGAGTCAAGGGTGGTAGATGGGAAGCAAGGAGAATTCTCTGTCAATTTTAATGCTGAGTTGGCTGAGGCTTCTGTGGCTGCTGAAATGGTTGATAAAGGTGGTGGTGGAGGGGAGGTGAAACCTCCCAATGATTAGAATAGGAGTGTGGAATATTAGGGGCTTAAACAGTGAGAATAAACAGAAATATGTTAAATGGTTTCTACATCAAAATGATGTGGATATGTTTGGACTCCTTGAAACCAGGGTAAAACCTGGGTCTCTAAATAGAGTGGCTAGTCAGGTTTGTTACAGCTGGAACTATAGTACTAATACAATAATGCACCCTGGTGGGAGAATTTGGATCTTATGGAAGAGTAATAAGGTTGATATTGAGGTCTTAGAAATGGGGGCTCAATATATGCATACTAATGTGAAGGATTTGAATACTGGTCAGTGCTTTAGGGATACTTTTATTTATGCTTTTAATAAAGTAGAGGAGAGAACATCTCTTTAGCAAGCTCTTATTAGGTTGAATGTGTCTGGTCCTTGGATTGTTCAACAATGTGATGTATGCTAATGAGAGGCTGGGTAAGATGGCTAAAGATGATGAAATGGTTCCTTTTTAGTCTACTGTGAACAGCTGTGATCTCCATGATATGAAATCCACTGGTGCCTTTTTCACTTGGAATAATAAACAGCCTAGTGCCACTAGAGTTTTTAGTAGGATTGATAGAGTGCTAGTTAATGGTGCTTGCCTTAATTAGAATTCTGATTGGAATGCTCACTACCACCCTGAAGGAGATTTTGACCATTGTCCTTGTATTATTTCTTGTGGGGGAGAGATTTGTTGGCAAAAAGAAATCATTTAAATTCTTCAACATGTGGGTTAAAGTGGAGGATTTTGGTAAGGTAGTTGATGAGACTTGGAAGATGCTGATTTATGGATCTATATTGTTTAGAGTAGCTAGAAAACTTAAAGAGTTGAAGCCTAGATTAAAGGAGTTGAATAGGTCCCTATTTTCAGATATAGAGAGGAATGCTGATGTAGCTTATCACCTCATGATTGATTGTCAGCTGAAGTTACAAGCAGATTCCTCTAATCCTATACTGATGGATAAGGAAAGACAAGTCAGGGAATCCTATCATATGCTTGATGATGCTAGAACTGATTTTCTCATACAAAAAGCAAAATGTACCTGGGCTAAGGAAGGGGATACTAATTCTTCTATGTTTCACCAAGCTATCAAGCATAGGCAAATGCATAATAAAGTGCTCCAAATTGAAAATACTGCAGGGGAGATTTGTAAGGAACCAGAAGCCATTCTTCAAGCTTTTGTTGAATATTATAAAGAGTTACTGGGGACTAGTGCTCAGGCAAGTGACTTCTATTCTCATGTGGTGACACAAGGATGTACTTTGGATGCTGCTGAATGGGATGGGATGTGTAGGATTCCTAATGATGATGAGATTAGAAATGCACTTTTCTCTATACCTAATGAAAAGAGCCTTGGACCGGATGGTTACACCAACCGTTTCTTTAAGGAAAGCTGGAATATTGTTCATGCTGATATCTGTAATGCCATCAAGGATTTCTTTGATAATGGAAAAATGCTGAGGCAAATTAACAGTACCACTCTAGTTCTGATCCCAAAAATAGACAAGCCTCAATCTGTTAAGGAGTTTCATCCTATTGCCTGTTGTAATACCATCTACAAGGTAATATCCAAGATACACTGTAACAGAATGAGTGATTGCCCGCCCAAGCTTATCAATCCAGCTCAATGTGCATTTATTAGAGGAAGAAGTATTTTAGGCAATATTTTGATTAGCCAGGATTTGATCAGACTATATAAGTGGAAGTGTGTCTCTCCTAGGTGTTTTATGAAAGTTGATCTAAGGAAGGCATATGACTCTATTGAATGGGTGTTTGTTGAGCAGATGATGGAGGCCCTTCACTTCCCACCTAAATTTATTCGACTTATTATGCAATTTATCAGTACCCCTTCTTATTCTATCAGTTTGAATGGGCAGAGCTATGGTTATTTTCCTAGTTGCAGAGGCCTAAGGCAAGGTGACCCTATGTCCCCTTTGCTCTTCACACTCTGTATGGAGTATCTAAGCAGATTGCTTTGCTTAGGTAGTGCCCTGCCTAGATTTAGATTCTATCCCCTCTGCAAACCTCTCAGATTGACTCACTTAATGTTTACAGATGATTTGTTGCTCTTTTGTAAAGGGGATGTAAAATCCATTTGCACTATAATGGGGTTGTTTAGGAGATTCTCTAATGCTTCTGGCCTAAGCATTAATTCTGAGAAATCAGATTTTTATTGCAATGGAATGAAGGATAATGTGGTGCAAAAAGTTCTTAAAGGTACTGGTTTTAAGAGAGGTGATCTTCCTTTTAAGTATCTTGGGGTGAAAATTTCTCATAAAAGACTCACCAAAATTGATTGCAATGTTTTGGTTGACAGAACGGTGAGTAAGATAAGAGGCTGGAATAGTAGGAAAATCTCTTATTCTGGGAGATTGATCCTGGTTAGATCTGTCCTCTCTACTATTCATAACTACTGGTCCCAAATTTTTATCTTGCCTGCTGGTGTTATGGACATAATTAAAGCTCTTTGTAGGAATTTTTTATGGGAAGGGAGTGACAGCTATTCAAAAGCACCCTTAGTTGCCTGGCAGGTTCTTTGTACACCTAAAGAATATGGGGGTCTGGGAATAATTGATAGCCATATATGGAATATTGCTGCCATTGGAAAACTTTCTGGTGGTTAGCAACTAAGCAAGACCATCTATGGATTCGTTGGGTGGATAATATTTACTTGAAAGGAATGCCCTGGATGAATTATAAGCCTACTGATTATAGCTCCTGGTCCTGGAGGAAGATTTGTGAAGTTAAAGACACTTTCAAAGCGGGATATGTGAATGGGAAGTGGAGAGGCCTTGATGATTCTTATACTATTGCAGATGGCTACCATTGGCTGATGCAGGGGACTGATCAGAAAGTTTCCTGGCACACTCTGGTTTGGAATAGGTATAATCTTCCTAAATGGTGCTTTATACTATGGCTCAAGGAACATCAGAGATTGCTCACTCTTGATAGACTCCAGAAAATGGGCATAACTGATCAAAATATTTGTTTTGTGTGTGGTTTGGAACCTGAGAATCACACTCATCTGTTTGTTGAATGTGCTTATGCAACTAGGTGCTTCCATCTCCTAGCAGATTGGTTGCACCTTCCAGTTGGGAACCTCATTGATCTGAATTTGCTACTGAAAGTGAGAAGCTTTTCTCTCCTGAGCAAGAAAATTATTCAAGTTGCTGTGGCAGGGGTAATTTATGGAATTTGGCAGAACAGAAATCATTGCAGGATTGATGGTTATGTGCAGCTCCCTGAAAAGTTGTTGCAACAGGTCAAGCTGGACTGCAAGCGTAGAATGTTGGGTGCTTATCAAGGGGTCATGAAGTCAGTAGATTGTCATTGGTGTAATGTTTTAGGCCTAAGTGTTTAATGTCTGTATGCATCTTCTTAGCCTCGTATCTCTTGAAGTCACAAACTTGCTATGCCGCAATTGATGTAATGGTTTGTCCATTTGGACGGTGCTTATAATATTACTAACATTCGACCAAAAAAAAAATTTTTTGTTAAAAATATATTATTTAATTAACATGTCTAGTAACATGTCCAATGTGTCACATTACACAAATTGACATTTTGACAAACTTAAAATGGACCCATTTTATATGGGTGTGCCGATTTAATGGAGGGTTTAGGGGTTAGTTGTGTTTTGATTATTTAATTAAAAGGAAACATAATCATAACCTACTAATGATAGGCTTGCATGCCTACTTCTTGAGAAGAACAAGCATGAAAAGGTATTGGGCATTCTACCCTAGACCAACCGGCCACCCTAAAGAAAAGAGAAAGTTTTCTCTTCTCTTTTTCATAATTCATTCTTATATGTTAATTCACTTGGTGATTAACTCATCGCTCTAGTTTTTGTTGTTGAACAAAAATAATAATCTCACAAAATCCTCCCTCTTGACCGAAATATTCAAGAGTATAATACAATTATTTTGTGTCAATTTTTAAGGTAGTTTTTATTAATACTAGTCTCATATTAATAATAACTATTAAGGGTGTTATCTTGGTACAATCCTTGGGGAGAGATTCTACACTTGAATCTTGTTCATCCATAAGGAAAGCTCAAGAACTAGCTAAGGTAGGCGACCTTACTAGTGCCCATATATCCGAAATATCAAATGTAAGGAACCGATTTTCTCCTTACTCTTATAATTGTTTTGCATGCATAAGATCCTTAAGTTTTTATGACTAAAACTTTAAACTTTCATATGGGATATGTAAAATATGATTTCCAACACTATCATGAGTAACCGCTCCCAGTCCACGTTAGGTCGGGATGTGGTAAACTCTATCCTCTTTTGTCCATGTGGGACACTTATATGTAGGTACATACGAGTTTCTTCACACTCCCCTCACAGGTGAGGCCCACTTAATTTAAATAAGACTAGAGGTCAATTAGGCCTCACTTTTAGCTGTCGAAAGTCGGCTGTGTTATTTCCTAACAGTTGCGAATTTAAGCCCAGTTTTAATTCATTATACTCAGGGTATAAACGTGGGCTCTGATCCCATGTTAATTCATGAAAATAGGCTTGGCCGCACCCAAATGAAGGAGAGAGAGTGTCCGCTTTATAAGTTCAAGGAGGTTTCACTCTAAGAACAATTGGCAATAGAGGAAGTACCCCCTTAGCTTATATAGCACCGGGCACCAACACTAGTTAAAGGTAAACTAATAACCAAGACGACGACTCCAAAACGAAGAGGATATATAAGAAAAAAACAAAAGACCTAAATGAAAAAAACTACTCTTCTACGAATTTAAGTGGCCAACAATTGAATGCATCTATGCATTACTACACTAGAAGACATGCTTATATAATTGTAGACTGTAGTAGATGTGCCCGATTCCATCAAAGCAGCCGCGTAGGTTCACCCTAGCACACCTGTACTCCGTATTAGACTAATATTTACATTACATTATAACCCTTTTGGTCCTCTTCTACTATACTTTCTAGTTTCCACGATCTCCAATTCAACTTATACATCTAAACACCTTATGCTTGATACTTTTATTTAATACATTTTCTGGAAGTTAAAATATCTCCAAAATAAATAAATAAATAAATAAAAATTTGTGATTTTGCCTGAACTTTCATGCCTATTCATAACTATACATTACTCGTATATTTTAACTGACTAACTCGTTATCGTATATTTGTATCTCCTTTTCTTGAGAATCTTCCCACATTATAGCTTATGCACCTCATACTGGGGGGATTAAACTCTATATAATGCATTTAGGATGACGAGAAAATTGCCATATTCAATGGCGATAAGGAGAGTTGAGAAGTGTAAGAAATTCAGACAAGACTCCTTAGAAATGCTCCTTGTGGAATTCAAATTTTGTTGCACCTTTTTGATTGTACTCATTGCAGAGCATTTTCAGTTCTTTGGCCAACACCGGTGCACCACAATAGAAAACCCCTGCTCCCAACAAGAGACTTCATATAAGCAACAATAAGTAAGAGTGTAACTAAATGTTTTATTGTTAATACCGATTCTTCTTTTTAACAAAGTAATCAGTGTAACACCCAGCTTAGAGCTTATTTTGGCTGAAATAATAGCAAAATGACCGAGATAGGTTATGACAATTGATTTTGAAATCGAGCCTCATACCGAGTTTTAATATTGTGGTTCAACCTCAAAGACTTTGTTTCAAGTTATGAAACCAGATATAGAGGTTCAAGTATTCAACCGCTTGAACCAAAAGTTTAAAATAAGGCATTGTGCAATTTTTTGAGCTTACCTATCCTTGCATTTGGATGCTTAGAGCCAATTTTAGATAGAACTTTCTTCCAGTTCGGCTTAGCAAAATGCGTACGAACCTATCAGAAAAATAGGAGTAGAAAGAGTTTAATACGGAAGAACTTCAACTAGTGACTTTTTAAGAAGATTTGAAAAGAACGAGTGCTAGTTTGTTGCCCGTGACTATAGTCCTAGTTACCTTAACAAAATCAATGCCATGAATTTTTTTAATATCAAATTGACCTAAGAACTTGACGCCTAATAAGCAATTATACCTTCGTCCCGGAAACAATATCGAAACCATTCTTGGCATGATTAAGTGCTGCAAGCATTGTTATGAGAGCGGATCGTGCATCTCCTTCCTCATAAACGCTAGTAAGATAGTTGTGCATCTCAACTACACCCTATTAGCAATGGAAAGACCCATTAAAGTTTAGACAACCAGAAAAATAACTATGAATCATATTTGCAAGAAAATATTTTAATGTTTTATGTTACCCTCTTATCAAGCATAGCTACTTCATCCATAACACCCTTGAACCAATCAAATGAACCTTGTTCCCTAGTGACCCAGTAGAAATAGGCACTTTTGGTCCTCAAAGGCTTCTTTTGTTTAGGGAAGTCCATGTTTAGATCTGGTACTGGGTACAGATCCTCAGCCTTCTCCTGATCAAAGACATTAGAAAAATTGCAAGTTAAAATATGTGTGTGACTATTAAACATTAAAAAAAAAATTGGCCACTTTGGGTTGTAATTGTAATAATGAAAATATATGAAAAACACTTACTTCCTCCTCCTCCTTTTTGATAATGTTGTTTATCAGATCTTTAAGTATACTAATGAATGGAGTCGCCCCAATACCAAGACCAACAAGAAGAAGAACATCATATTTACGATAGTCTTGCGCTGGAGCACCATATGGCCCGTCTATCCGCAACTTTGGCAACCTAAGACAAAGAATTTACTATCAAGTTAAATATAACCAATCACAGTATTAGCAAGAAAATTAATATACCATTTAGAATAAAGAAATATACATGAATAATGACCTTTTCTTTATTGTTCCATCCGCTCTGCCACTCCTAGCAGGTACTGGTGTCTCACAACTGTTTCTAAATACTCTGTGAAGTTCCTCTGTCCAATCACCAAGCTTGCGGACGTGGATGCTGAGATAGTCATCCCCAGGAGAAGAAGTAATTGAAAATGGGTGCCTGAAATAGAATTGTAAATCATGAAAAAGTCAATGTACATTATTCGATAACTATATGACCGACAATCCATAGTTTTTTGTTAACGAGATATTACCTTGACAATGTGTACATGGTAACAATTAATGCCAAAGTTGAGAGCGCTATGTTGATACTGAGGTTCATAGCAAAAACACATTTCGGTCCTGTGTTTGAGTTTGTTTGGATAAAAAGCTAAGAGGGAAAGAGAGGGGAGCCGGTGGAGCAGAGCGAAAATAAAGAGTAGTGCTTCCTTTCAAATTTTTCAACATTTAAAATTTTTGAATTTACCTCGTAGAGGAAAGGGTTTAAAACTCCAAATGCAACTTTTTATCGAAACAGGAGAAATGTCCCTTCTCTTATCCTCTAAATAACATCCTCTAAACAAAAGGTAAAATTTTGCATATGGTTGATATATATGGTTTGATAAACAACTAAGAAGATTGGATAATTAATTTTATTGGAACTTTACAGAACATTATTCATCATACCAACCACGCAAAAAAAAAAAAATTATGAATTCTACTAATTATGCATCATGAGCAGAAGGTAATTGAATTTAAGATAGGTGAGTGATGTATTACCATTCAAAAGGAGAAACATCAGGACACTGAACAAACATGTACTGTCCACTCTTATAACGAAACCGAGATGGCTTTGACATTTGCAGTGTGAGGACATTTCCTGGATATATTGCCACCTAAATTAAAGTTAAAGACAACTGCTACTTTCAATCCCCAACATGATATCAATAGATACCAGACTACAATGGTACTTTAAGAGGCTAACCTTCAAAAGACGGACGCTGTAAAGACTAGATCGAAAGAGTCTCAGAGTCCTTTCCCCCGCATACAGTAACACAGGAAAAGCAAGATACATCCATGTCTGCAAACATGATTAAGAAATTGTTGGAACCTATATGAGGACTCAATTATAATTTATACGGAGTACAATAAATATAAGAGTAAAGAAATTCACTTTCAATAAACAATAAACTTTATTTGTGTGTGAGTATCTTTCACTAAATTACATCAAGCATTTATAGAATGCTATATAATAAACATTCAAGGAATTATATTTAATTTCTACTTAACCTTTTCTCTTCCTCTGATAATAATAACATCTTTATTGTCATTGAAGTTATGCTAATTACTAATACTTTGTGATACATATATCAAGTCCACCTAATTTTACCATAAATGTGATTTACATATAAGCATAATTGAAACTTCATAAAATGGGAATAGAAAGATTACCGTCTTTTTGTACCATTTGTGGACAAGATAAACCTTTATCCCATGGATGAATAAACAAATGTACACAATGATGAAAAGATGATGAGAATACCAAAAGGCATTGAACCCTGTGAATCTATCAAATGGCTTTGGCAGCTTGACAATGCCTCGTCTAAACTTACGAGTAGCCAGAGTAAAAGAAATTGCCATTGTCACAACCATAATAATCCCTGTTACACCTTCCCACCCGCGAACTAAGTCCCCATATGTTGGTTTACGACCATGAAGACTAAAGTCACTCAAGTAAAGCATAAAGTCTGTCTGTGATGATCGTTCTAGCCTCACAAAGTCGCATGTAAGATGAAGCCCAACATGGAGGAAAATACCAAGCACAATGGTCCCAGCAACTGCCTGAAAAATTTAAAAGTGAATTAATGTTGATCGTCATACAGTGGGTGTGGCAGAGCCAGAGCATAACAAAAGTAAAAATCTAGTTGTCATGCTCTGAATTTTGAGTATTTGACTTGAAACGACTTATTTCACTTGTTCGACCACTGCGACAAGGCTTGTAATAGGACTCTTACTAGGCATAAATGGTAAATTAAGTTCAAGGGACGACGATCCCTACTATTATAGTCACTCCGCACATATCATTATGCCAATATATAAGGAATGGAAGAGTATTTTAAATTTTACAGAGTACAATAAAAATCACTTAATTTGACACAATGTATTATAATTTTTTAAAATTGCCATTTTCACAGTATGTATTTTGTCTGTTAAGAAACATATTAACTTTCGAGAAACCTACGTCAAATGATGTTGCTTTTATACTAAAACAAAGTTTTCATAATGGAAGCATTAGCAAAAAAAAAAAAGAAAAGAAAAGAAAAGAAAAGTGTGATTAGTATACCTTATGAAAGTTTATATTGTCGTCAAAGGGAACACTGTAAGCCAGTCTAGTGGTCCTAAGCCAAGTTATGGTATTCCTACATACAGGAAATAGTATTAAAGCCATGTTAAATTTTAAGGTCTCAGCGGCTCCCTTAGCTGTGGTAAGGCAGTAACCCATAACATAAAAGGCTGTGTTGCGTTTGTATTCAATGAACTTCCATATGAATAGCGCTATCATGATCAAAATCCATATGCTTAAAACCCACATCCTCCTCCAATTATCTTGAAGAAAATATATCATGTTGACCCTCATCTTTTGCATAGAGCTCCTATATCTTAACCCGTCTAAATTTTTGCTGAAGGCCTGGCTGACACCCTTAAGCGCCCTACTGTAATCCTGGTATGTGTCCTTTTGCAACAAAAGTGTCTCCAATTGCCATAACTGTGTGGTTTGTCAAGAAATATATTATAAAAGGATAGGAATCAGAAAGAAACATCTTTTGTAATACTTCACCAAAGATTGTTAACATAGTCAGTTACTCATACATAGTCAGAAAGAAACATCTTTTGTATCTTAGTGTTGCGCGAAAAGGTTTTGATTGAGACAAATACATATATTCCTACACATGCATATTAAGAACTGTACAAATGAAAGAATGTCAAAGTGAGGTAGAACTTGAGCCTCCATCCTTCATCGGTTATTATTGGTAGTGACAAAAGATAGTTGTGACAACATAATGATGCAGAGGACATGAGGATACCTCAATATATCCAAGCTTTTCTGCATCAAGTTCTTCCATAATTAAAGCGGCATATTCTGCTGCTTGATCTCTTATTTTTGACAACTTGCAAGCTGAAGCACTTAACATTATGATCTACACGACATTAAAAATATCCACACGTTAAGATACTCTCATACTTCTATTAATAGTTGTAGCATTGAAGTACTATTCGATGTTCATTACTTCATTGCCATATTTTCCACCAACCAAAACAGACACTCTAATTACGTACCTATTGTTGTAACGAAATCGTCTTACTACCCAATAGTTAGGTGATTAGAGTGATAAAAAAAATCGTGAATTAATATGTGTTGGTTAAATACAGATGATTAACTAACCAAGCCTTGGAGTGCCAACTAAACAAATCAGTTACAAGTAGTTACAAACCAAAAATAAACGGGAAAGTTTGTTAGCAATTATGTATAAATATATTTAACTACTTTACATTCATTAGCTTTTGATCAATTATGTAAATTCCTCTCACTCTGTAGAAATTTCTGAATCTTGTAATCATTCAATAATTCCAGAGAAATATGCATTCAATTTTCTTCTTTACTTTGAAAAACCTATTGTATTTTCTTCGTTTCTCGATTATTACTAAAGATATTATATAAGTGGTATCATATATCCTTCATAAACTCTCTTATAGCACCAAAAATACAAGAAACTCAGATAATTTAAGTGAAGAATTAGCAAAAAAACATGGACACAATAAAAGATAAGATCAAGGATTTTAGTGAAACAATGTGCAACATCTGACAAAATTGGGAGACTTTGTCCGCACTCATAATCAAGATAAGGATGAGACGCAACTGCAATCCATATTCAACAACCAGAATTAAATGGGAAATTTGATCAAATGAATGAAGGAATGGAAAATTTTTTGGGGCAACTAGTTACAACCAATACTTAGGTTTCTGGGTAGGAAAAAGAATCTACAAATTCAGCCAATAATCAAAGGATACACAGTCATGGTAATTTACTGAATCCTAACTTTAGCGTGGTATATTTTCTAAAGTAGATTTTCCAAGATTTATTGACAATGATGTTATGCGATGTGTTTAGTGATCAATTTTTCGAGGTGGATTCGACATCTGAAAACATTAAAGAAAAATGTTTGTCATATATTTGAAATGTTAAGCTATATTATGGCATCAATTTTTGATGAAAACTAGGGAGTTTGAGAATTGACCTAATTGGAACAGTTAAAAAAAGCCATAATAGCTAGATTTGGGACTAATTCTTTTGATGATCTTGTAGACTAGATAATGAATCATAGGCAGAAAGGTACAGTTGAGAATTATTAATAATACTTTGATGGAGAGTTGAATAGGACTAACTTATCTGAAAAGTAGTCATCAAATTGTTTTCTTTTTATGGATTTGGATGTTAAAATTCAAAATACTTTTAGAATGCATAAAACTCATACATTAATGGATACTTTTGTTTTAACCAAATTTCAAGAAGCCACCATATAATCTTTTTTCAATAAATCCAAACCTATTCTTGATAAGGCAACGACAAAACCATTAATAGAGCAACAATATCAGAACAAGTTCCCTCGACCCACCCTTATTCCTTTTAAGCCAAAACCCCAACGCTAATAAAAAAATTGATTGCTGTCAGGCTAAGTGAGAAAGAGGTGACCGAAAAATGGCAAAAATTCTGTTTCACAAGAAATGAAAAATGGTCACCAATCCATAAATATAAAGTCGAATTGCATTATATTGTGTTTGTAACCATGATTATTCGTGGAGTGGGAGGAGGAGAGGAGGAAGAGGACCAGGGAAATGAATGGCAACTACGTGAAGAAGCAGAAGAAATGCCACCCTTGAATTCCTTAAATGCCATTAATGGTAATTCTACTTACCAAACAACGAGGGTTATAGGCAAGGTGAGGGGTAATCCCTTACACATTCTGATATATACTGGTAGTACTCACAATTTTGGATGTTAGTACTACTAAGAAATTGGGGTGCAAAACCAAGGCTACTTGTCCTTTGGCGGTGTTTGTTATTAATGGTGCAACAATCATAAGTAAGTCAATGTGCCAACAAATTAAGTGGGAATTAGAAGGGCATGAAATTTTTTGTTACTGATGTTATGTTAGTGCCTTTAGGTGGTTGTAAAAGGGTGCGAGGAATTCAATGGTTTATTTCACTTGGTCTGTTTCTTTGGGATTTTAGTTAATTATGAATTGAGTTCATGGTTGAAGGGAGAAAACATGTCTTAAGGGTATCTAAGACAGCCACCACCTTACAAAGTTACAATGGATAGAAAAGAAGCAGATGAATAATACTTTGTTCACATTGTAAGTTTCTGGATAAAGTTGTGTATGGTGTTTTGCTATTAAAGCTTGTTCTATACTTCTATTTTGATATGGCTTCTACACAGGGAACAAAGTTGTTTTCCCTAAAAATCAACAATTGTTGCTTGATTATGAAGATATTTTGCTGGACCTACTGAACTACTCCCTTAGGGAACATGAAGACAAGATTCACTTGAAAGAAAGGGTATTTTCTATAAATGTTAGGCTTTAGAATAGGTATTCAGTAGTGCAAAAGGATGCAATTGAGAATATTATAGACAATGCAGTGGTCAAAAACAGTGAAAGTCCATATTCATCACCTATTATGTTGGCAAAAAAAGAAGGATGGTACTTGGAGATTGTTTATAGATTATTGAACAAAAATATTAACAAAGATAAATTCCCTATTCCCTGAGGAGAAAGTGGATGATTTAAATGGTCTACTATTTTTTTTCAAAAATTGACCTAAGATCTGGGTATTGGCAAATCAGGATGCATCCCGGCCCCTACATTAAGAAAACTACTTTCAGGACTCATGAGAGACAATATGAGTTTTTGGCGATGCCTTTTGGCCTTACAAGTGCTCTCCCTAATTTCCAACACCTTATGAATACCATTTTCAAGCCATATTTGAGAAAATTCATCCTTGTTTTATTTGATGACATCCTCATTTATAACAACATTCTTGAGGAGCATTTGTTACATCTGAAGTTAACATTTAAAATATTTAGAAAAGGTACACTTTTTTTAAGATGTCTAAATGTGTGTTTGGAACTTCAGAGGTGGAGTACTTGGAACATGTAATTTCTGAGGGAGGAGTGGCCACTGATCTTTCAAAATTTAAAGCCGGCCAAAACCTATCAATGTTAAGGAATTGAAAAGGTTCCTTCATCTTACAGGGTACTACAATAAGTTTATAAGTTAGCATGGTATTATGAGTCAACCACTCACCAACCTTATTAAGAAAAATGCATTTTCTTGGAGCTTAGAAGCATCAAAAGCCTTTCCAACACGGAAGCAGTAGACCAATTCTGACCTTATCATATTTTGCAATGAGTTTATGAGACAGATGCATCTAAGCTCGGCATAGGGGCTCTACTATCTCAAGAGGGGAATCTAATTGCTTTCATTAGTAAGACTTTCTCAACCATATTTAAGTCTGTATTTACCTATGAGAAAGAATTGTTGGTTGTCATTTATGATGTGGAAAAATGGAAGCTCGGTCTCATTAGAAGACACTTTGTGATTAAAACAAATCATTTTACACTTAAACATTTGATGGAACAAAAGATTACTACTTCATTTCAATGTAAGTGCCTTCCAAAGTTGATGGGTCTGGATTATAAGATCAAGTATAGAAAAAGTGTAAAAAATGGGGTTGATGATGCACCATGTAGAAAAGTTTTTTTTTTTTTTTTTTTTTTTTTTTTTTATGAAAGGTAAGTATTATGCAGATAATAGAACGTAACCATACACGGAATCTATGGGCCATCATAAGACACCCCATATAACACCAACATGAACAAAAAATTGTTTGAGCATATCAGCCCAGAACACCAACAATCCGACAACAAAACCAAATACACAAAACAAATTCAAGTGATAAGAGAAACCCTAAAAAAAGGCGATTCATCATCTTCATTGTCTCTCCTAGGGTGGATGAGGGGTTTGTCTTTCCTGCTAAATCATATTTATTGTCACTAGTGTGATTTAATAGAAGTATGCAGTTTATTCACCCAACTCCAATATCTAATACAAGGATGATCAACTAAAATTGGTATGATGTAGAAAATTAGTTAAAGATAATACTAATCAGTCCTTTTATATAAAAACAACAATCACACAGTATATGTGGCATGTTGTAGTTAAAAGTTCATTAACTAAAAGAGCCCACTTTTACAAAATAACTACTTATTTATTTACCATGTTATGTATTGGAACATTGAAAACTAAAAAAATATTAAATTGAATTCATCACTACCAAGTGATTAATTATTATAATTTTTATATTTTCAAAGTATATTAATAAAAAAATATTTAATTGCTTAAAAATTAATAAAGAATTGAAATACAATAACATATATGGGTCACAGATCGGGCCCTAGCCAAAATAAGGGTAACAAATTCTATCTAATGCCTTTTATTTTCCTCCTTTTTAAATCGAAAAATATATTTGCTTGATAATAAAACGAAGTAACATTAATCACTAATATATTAATTTTTTTCATTGCTTACATTATTATATTGAAACAATTATAAAAATCAAGTTATTTTAATAATTATTTTGTTTTTTTATGATATATATGTTATGTAAATTGAATGTTTTTAATTTTGTTGGTAATTTAAAGTACTACATTTCATTATTATTTCATATTGAATAGATATTGTAATAATTATCTATTGCTTATTATAAAGTTTTGTTGAAATTGGTATAAACATTAAGATCATTCTTTTTATTTTTTATACTTTATACTAACATTTTAACATAAACTTTTCGTCAATCAGTCTGGTCGAGCAGCCAGATTGAGCTCAGCGCTAAATTCACGAGTCATTTGGAGTTCGGGCGATTCGGCTCGTGGTTCAATATGTCGGGTGTTAATCCTCGAAAAAGTGATCAGGTTTATGGGTCGAGTTATATTTTAATAAATTATAAACATATTCATCTTTGTCATTGATGTTTTTATGTAATAAGAATAAAGTTGAAAATGAAATGGAATAGCTATTCAAATTATGTGTTACTTAAAAATATGTTGAGCAATATTTAATTTGCGCTTTAGTTTCGTAAGGAATTAAGGATATTTACAACAACAATAAGGTGCATCACTTAATGTATATACTGTAAAAGAAAAAAGTCCTGCGATGTGAACGGGTGTAACACTTGAATAACTATGGCCTTCTTTGGTTCATACGGGAATCAAATTCATGTGTTAATTTGCAATGCACAAGAGTTTAATTCCTACATTAAAATTCGCATGAATTATATGAATTCGTTTGGTTGTCATGTTGGAGTTTTATTCTCTTAGGAGTTTCCAATAACCATGAGAGGGGTAGGGGGTAGGTAGTTAAATTAGCCCATCATGCATGAGTTGGAAATTGCTCCATTTTACAAAAAATGGGGTAACCAAACATCCTCCAAAAACCACAATTCATGGGTTTTTAGAATTCTCATGAATTGGATGAGCAATCAAACGAGGCCATATGTATTACGACAATATATAGAAGTTTTACCTCTTTAACTTCTTTTTCCGCCAATCGTCCATCGCCATTTTTATCCACCCTAGAAAATATATGAAACAAGACTGTTTAAGAAATTTACAATGAAAAATTCGACAAGATTATATTGATATAAATTTCTCCTTTTATAAATAAATACTCTCTCCATTTGTTTTTTTTTTGTCCTATTTTTCCCCAAATTTCATTCCAAATTAATAGTCCTCTTGGTAAATTTAGTGTGGTAAATAGACCTAGAAAACAGATCAATTAAGTTGGTTTAGGCCGGATCTGTTATGATCAAGTCAATTTCGGGTTTTACAAAATTCAGGCCGGGTCGATTTGGATTTTGGTCATTCCCAGTTCGGTTATTATCAAGATACTTAGGGATAACGATTGATTTCTTACAACAAACATTAGGGTGGGTCATATAGGGATACTTAGGGATAACGATTAGTTTCGGGTTTTGCAAGTTTTTTCTTATAGTTTTTGCTGTATATGATGAATATTTTTTTCCAAACCTTCTACAACTCTCCATTGGCCTTGTTTGGTTCATACGGGAATCAAATTCATGTGTTAGTTTGCAATGCACGGGAGTTTAATTCCTACATCAAAATTCACATGAATTACAGGAATCCGTTTGGTTTTCATGTTGGAGTTCTATTCTCCTAGGAGTTTCCAATGACCATGAGGGGGGTAGGTAGTTAAATTCCCCCATTATGCGGAAGTTGGAAACTTCTTGGAGTTGGAAAATGGGGTAACCAAACAACCTCCAAAAACCACAATTCATGGGATTTTAGAATTCCCATGAATTGGGTGGGCAACCAAACGAGGCAGAATTCCCGCCGACTAATTTATTAACCCATTAATGCCACATCACCCTCCTTTATAAAAGGTATCATAAATCGCAGAAAATACTTAAAAAATTTCCTCTATGGAGCATAAATGATTTTAATGGTATATCGAGTAGGTTAATAAATTAGTCGGCGAGATAAATGAGTAGGATAATACGTAACTGGCATAATTGAGTGAGTTAAAAGTTCAATGAACAAACCAAGTTAGCGGATCGGAGAAAATAAATAAGTTCATCGTATAGTCACATGTATAGAGATTTAAGATACACCATGAATTTTTAATATAGCAGGATTACAACTTAGAAGATGCAAAATTCAAGGGTGGTGTGTAAAGTTTCCCAAAAATATTTATAAAATGTGTAATACTCCATGTTAATTGAAGAAGATCATCAAGTGGGTAAACGAGATATTACTTGTTGATTGAAGAAATTTATTGATAACCACAAATGACATAGTGTTCAAAGGGTTTACTTCCCTTTATTACGTGGCTCATATTAAAGATAACTCCATAGATAAAACACTTATTGGGAGAAGTATTTATATGAGCAATCTCTTGGAAAGTTCTCTAATGTGCACAAAATATATTAAAAATGAGTCGTTTGATTGGTACGTCAAATACACAACCTAGTAAGCTATCATGTTTGACGACTTTAAACTGAGGTGTTATAAAAGTTATATGTTCTAAAAAAAATTAACAGTAGAAAATCATCTCAATTGAAGGTTGCATAAATTGACAGTTGCACCCAATTAATGACGGCAGCACCTCGTTTTCAACCCGAAAACCTGACTTCGCCCAACCCGAATTGACAAGTCTAGGTCTTAGTGATCACTATTTATCAAAAGGTGATCACATTTTTTACGTCGCACATACGACAGTCTTATAGAATTTGCGATTTAGGACTCAACTTGTCAAACAGGCAAACCAAACAAATAAAAAACAACCTGGAAAATGATTTTTTTTTGATAAGGTAAAGAAACTAGGTTGATCTTAAATAAGATCAACCTATAACATCCTCTCGGATGCGAGGGTGACCGAAACCAAGCACTTACAGACCACAAAAGAACACAACCTGGGAAATGACGGGATTAGGAGTAATAAGCACGTACATGTCGAAGAATAGCTGGAGTCGAGAATCGAAACTTTGATCGGTAATTTGAGACCAATACTCATACAGTTCAACCTTTCCAATCTTCTCCAACTTGAGTCCCCTCCTCCTGCTCAAAGCGTCGAACATTTCCAACGCAAATTCATTTGAATCCGTCATCCCTAATTAAACAAAAAATCCAAAACAATTTCAATTAATCGAACTTGAAACCCCAAAATGAAAATCGATGGAGAAGATACATACCAATGCATAGCGCAAAATCAGTGCGATAAAGATATCCATCTTTAGCAAGCTTCTCATAGTTCGTCTCGACTTCTTCCCAAGAAACATTTCCTTTACTATTAGTGCTTATGAATCTAAGTCCCTTGATAGCCCGTTGTGCACCGGAGCGACTTCGACTCAGCTCCGCGATTTCCCGCCTTCGTTTACGTTCAGCGAGTTTCGAGTCAACCCCTGAGTCGAACTGGTTTACGGACAACGAGTCGCTCATGACCTTGGACGACATTCCACTGTTCCATGATAAACGTTTGGTAAGCTTCTGAGAGAAGGACTGCTTCGCCTTGCTTATCTCCGCCTTTATCTCATGCGAGAATTGCTTCAACCTGTTAAACGACGTCGTACGGTTCATCATCCACGGTGGATTTTCCGAGTGAGATATATCGATGTTTTGCAGCGGCGGGGCCTGGGTTGCGGTTGCGGCCCCGATGCTACCAAGGGTGATTGTTTCGTCCTCTTCGATGTAGAGAGTGACCTCCACGTACTCATCATCCACGTCGCTTCCCGGTGATGATCCGCCGCTCTCCTGCGAACCCCACCGCTGCAACTCTTCTTGAGAAAATACTTGCATTTTTTAATTTTGTCAAACCAAAGAATTTGACAACGACCAAAGTATTATCTAGGGAGATGTCCGCATGAACAAGCAATAATTGTTTATATTTTTTGTATTATTAATATTCTTATAATAAATAAAATGAAGAGGCTGAAGAAGAAGTAGTAGTAATGGTAGAGGAAAATGGTGATCACGTACACCAATCACACTATTTGGAATGTTGGGAGTGGGTGATGCTCGTAACGCGGTTGACAAGGAAGGGAGGAATTTAATTATTTGAGTAGGGAAAAAGGTTGAATGGAACAAGTATGCAGAAATTTAATTATATATTTATATACATTATACACACACATGTATAAGCGTGATGTAAGAGTGGGATGAGTCAAGGCCTCAAGGTATCGTTGTCCGGGTCAATTGTCCCGCGAGTTGTGATAGATTGGATGCGATATGATGGATAAGTAAGGTTGAAGGCTTTTGATTTAAAAATACAGATGGGGCTGGTGGAGGTGGTGGCGGTGTGGGAGGGGGAGATGGGGATGGGGATGGCAGGGGTGTTATGGGAAGTAGGAGGGGAAGGTGGAGTGGTTGGGATCACGGGGTTAGCGGGGGGCTGTGAGGGGCGAGTGAGTCTGGGTTAGGGTCTATCGTGTGTGTGGCATGGGCGGGTTGAGGGTGGTCATACTACTCAAATAAGTGAGAGGGGGGAATGGGGTGGTCAATGGGGTCGAGGAAAGTGTAGGTCTCGAGTTTGACGGTAAAGGAGAACGCAAACGGCTGGGAATACGGACTCATCGAAGGTCCCCTAGTAAGATAAAATGAGTTTGTTGTGCGGAACCGTGAATACCTCATGTTGGGCCTCTACTGCACCGGTGTCCACTTGTAACACCCCTACATACCAAGATGTCTTACCAAGACCACCCTACCATATGGAGATGCTACCATCTCGGTTGCCCGAGGTAAAGTATATCAAATAGACCATTTAAAAATGTTTATTAAAATATAGAACTGTTTAAACAAGATACAACTGAAGTTAACCAAAACCGTTTGATGGGGCATATTCTGTACCCGCTGACCGAGTCAACATATTGAGCAAGGTCAAAGATATCCACAAGCAAGTCAACGACTTAGACAGCCTAACCGACGCAGACCGTCGGCCTGTCTCTTGGGTCTCGGCTGGTACAACTAGCCAGCCGGGGCACATATCCACGAACTCATATCCAAGACCCCTCGGCGGCGAGTCAGCAGGGCCCGCCGGCCTGCCATGGGTCCCTCGGCCGAGGGTAGATCAGTCTTTCCACCTGCTAGCCACTTGGCCACTTGGCCACTACGTGACAAAAGGTGAAAATCTATAAATACTCCTCAACCCTCATTGAGGAGAGGATCCGAAAAATAACCTAAACACCTCATAATCTGGTAATATCTTCCTTATCTCTCTACAATACATACTTCGCCAAGTAACACATAACTTAATCCTTTCAAGTTTACTGACTTGAGCGTCGGAGTGAGTTCGCTCGGTGCAAAGCCGAGCCCTCAGTTTGTTCATTGTTTCAGGAGACCGCAAGGGAGATTCAATCAAAGACGTCATTCTACAAGCACGGGTGGTAACAAATAACTGCTCTGCAATTACACCCGGAACAATTGGCGCCGTCTGTGGGGAAAGATACTAGAAGCTAGTCACATTCATTCCCAAACAAAAAAAAAAAAAAAAAAAAAAAAAAAAAACACAAAACAAAAACCCACCCAAAAAGCTAAGAAGATGTCGAAACAACAAGAGGTATTAGTGACCGACGAAACCGAATTTTGCCAAGATGATACCGTCCACAATTCTGGAGTTGCGCAGCCCTCCACCGGCCGAGTAATTCAATCGGAGTACGGGATGCCAATAATACCAGATACGCCGCTGCCCGCCGACCAAGTCACCATCATGGGACATGTGGTTGACGCAGCTAAACTGAAACTACTCCTGGACCTAATAGGTAGCACGCCGGCTCACACTGTCACTCCGACAAGAGCGGCGGCACCCGTCCAGGAGACCAGGGCCTGAATGTGACTCCGAGAGACTTGAACGAGCACCGGAAGAAGCTGGCCTGTCAAGACTCCGGGGAGCCCAGAGTGCTAGTGGTAGACACTGAGTCCTTCCCGCACTCGCGGGAGGACAGGTGTCGCCGCAGCACCGACGAGGCCTGCCCCCGGAGGAGTGAAAGAAGTCCGACTCACCGAGTCGAAGAAGGAGTCCGACTCACCGAGTCGGAGAAGAAGCCCGACTCACCGAGTCGGGAAGAAGCCCTTCCCGCCACGGGGAGAGGAGCCGGACTAGGGATGCGAGGAGTCGATCGCCGCGTGTCGTTCGACACGTGGTCAGACAGCCCCTCAGCGCCTACGTCCTAGAAACCCCGGTGCCGACTAAACTAAAGTTGCCACCCATATCATACAAAGGAGAAAGCGACCCAACCGACCATGCCGAGGCTTTCGAGTCTTACATGTCGGTGTGGGAACAGCCGGATGAGGTTTGGTGCCGAGTCTTCCCAACAACCCTGCATGGGATGGCGCAAAGCTGGTACAAGGGACTACCCGATGGGTCGATATACTGCTACGGCGACCTAAGGGACATATTTTTGGCCCAGTATTCTTGCAATAAGAGGAGGGCCGTCGAGACATCGGACCTCCTGACTATCAAGCAGGAGGGAGGCGAGTCTCTCCGAAGTTATGTGAAGAGGTTCGACACCAAGGTTCAGGAGATTCGTGAGCTGAACAAATGAGTGGCACCTTCGCAGATCGATGAAAGGCCTCCCAAGAGGAGACTTAAAAAACGAGCTCATCAAGTGCGGAGGCCTGAACTTAGACTCCGCCAGAAAGATGGCCGACCAAGCCATTAAGGTGGAGGACTACCACAAAACCTGGGTAGGCCCCAGCGAGACCAGGCACTCAGAGAGTAAGAGCCGCCGGGAGGACAACCCGGATGAAAGACGCCGTGACAATAATAGGTCACGGTCTGACAGGTCCGCCAGAAAACAGAACTCGGCGGGCGCCGGGGGGAGTTCAGGACCGTACTACCAAAAGCGGTACAATGATCACACCCCCTTGGTCGTATCTACCGCCGAGGTCTTCGCCCTGAGCAAGAACGAGGGTCAGAAGTGGGAAAGGCCCCCCAGGCCGAGGGGGGACGGTGACACGAGCCAGTACTGTGAGTACCACGGCCACACCGGTCACCTAACTGACAACTGCCGGCATCTGAAGAATGCCATTGAAGAGCTGATCCGGAAGGGGAGCCTCGGCAAGTATTTTGCCAAAGGCCAAAAGACTGATGCCGGCGGCTCAAACAAGAAATCCGTCTTTGAACGGATATGAGTGATCCATGTTGTCATCGGGGGCAACGAGAACGGCGGGTCCGCTCATGGGCACAAACGGCACCTGAACGAGCTGTATCAGGCCATCAACTTTGTGCCCAAAACAGCGATCCCCGCTTCCAACATCCCCGACATGACAATTGGAAAGAAGGACTACGAGGGAGTCATCGCCCCTCACAGCGACCCACTTGTAGTCCACCTGGACATAGCCAACCACCTGGTCAAGAGGTGCCTGATTGACACAGGCGCCTACACGAACATCATGTTCAGGGAGTGCTTCCTCAACCTCGGTCTGAAGGTTGAAGACTTGAGCCCCCGCACCAATCCGTGTCGCTTTTTCCGGGCCGGCTGGTACCCCGGGTCAATCGGGATGCCGGTGATGTTCGGCGAGGGGAATGCGGCTAAGAATGTCCTAGCTGAGTTCGTGGTCTTTGACGGCTCGTCCGCCTATAACGTTCTCATAGGCCGAGTCACTCTGAGCAAGGCCGACGCAGTAATGTCCATCCGGGCCCTGACACTGATGTATGTCTCGGACCGGGAGGAAGCGCATAAGCTCGTCTCAAAGGACAAGAAGGACAAAGTGGTCAACGTCCAGATATCCGCCAGAGGGTGCAACATGCAATCCCTCAAAGTGGCAAAGAAGTCCGAGAAGGGGAAGAGCCCATCCTTACAACAGGAGGGCGACCACATGGATGCAACCGTCGGCATGGTTGAAGGAGCCGAGACCGAAGAAGTGGAAATTGACCCAGGGCGTACCGTAACCGTCGGTGTCAACCTGGAGCCAAAATTCAGGGCCGCTCTCCTAGACCTGCTGAGGAAGAACAAAGACGTCTTCGCCGCTCGGCGGCCGAGATGCCGGGCGTGAGCCGGGGGGTAATTGTTCACAAGCTGAACGTACTCCCCACCGCTCGCCCTGTCAAGCAAAGGATGAGGAACTCCTCAGCCGAGAAGGATGAGGCCATCAAAGCCGAGGTAGATAAATTACTAGCGACGGGCTTTATCATGCCTTGTACTTATCCTGAGTGGTTAGCTAATGTTGTAATGGTGAGGAAGTCATCGGGGGCGTGGAGGATGTGTGTAGATTTTACCAATCTTAATAAAGCGTGCCCCAAAGATTGTTATCCCTTGCCTCGAATAGATAGTTTAATCGACGCGACGGCAGCTACACTATCTTGAGCTGCTTGGACGCCTTCTCGGGTATCATCGGTATTCATGGCCGAGGAAGACATGCCTAAATGCGCATTCATCACTGCTAACGGCACATACATGTATAAAATGATGCCGTTTGGTTTGAAGAACGCCGGCGCAACTTACACAAGACTAGTGGACAAAGTGTTCCAAAATCAAAAAGGGCGAAACATTGAGGCTTACGTCGACGATGCTATTGTAAAAAGCAAGTTCGACAGTGAGCACTTGGCCGATTTACACGAGACATTTTGTTCACTAAGAAAATACAAGATGAAACTTAACCCAATGAAATGCAACTTCGGTGTCCGGGCAGGTAAGTTCCTCGGCGTACTCGTCGGCGCCAAGGGAATTGATGCCAATCCGAGAAAAGTCCAAGCAATCCTGGACTGCGGAGCCGAAGAATCGAAAAGAGGTTATGATGTTGACCGGGAGGATGGCGGCCCTAGCCCGTTTTATCTCTCGGTCATCCGACAAAAGCACCCCATTCTTCAAAGTGTTGAAGGGGAATAAAGACTTCAACTGGGGAGGAACGAGCACGACTTTCAAGCAACCGAAAGCTCATCTTGACTCTCCCAACCCCGTCTGGCCGATCTTTGGGGGAGATGCTATATCTGTACATAGCGATTACCTCGGCCACGGTCGATCTTGTGATCATCGGGAAGAAGACAAACAAAGAACACCCAATCTACTTTGTCACCATACGTTGTTGCCCGCCGAGAGAAATTACCCGCCGATTGAAAAAAGCGGCCTTTCTTTGTCGTCGTCGCCACAAGGAAATCGAAACCCTACTTCGACGCACATCCCGTGACGGTCTTAACCGACCAACCATTGGAGAAAGCATTGGAAAAATTTGAGCAATCCGGCGAGCTCATCAAATGGGCGGTAGAGCTATCCGGCCGGCATTCAATACAAGCCGAGGCCCTCGATAAAGGGACAGCACTTGCAGATTTCTGGCCGAGTGCACATATCAAGAAGAACCAAACCCCGGAGTTTGGGAAGTATACACCGACGGGTCCTCCACGACGAACGGCTCGGGAGCCGCATACTTATCATCAACCCAAACGGGGACGAGTTTGAGTACGCCTTGAAATTTACCTTCTCGGCCTCGAACAACGAATCCGAATACGAGGCGGTGATAACCGGAGTCGAGCTAGCTAGGTCGCCGGGGCGGAACACATCATTTTGAAAACAGATTCACTTTTAGTGGCTAATCAAATAGAGGAGAGTACGAGACTCGAGACGACGGGATGGTAAGGTACCCGGAAAGGGTAAAAGCCGACACTTCTAAGTTGAAATCTTTTCGATACAATGCATTCCTGTGTCCGAGAACAACCGAGCCGACGCTCTCTCAAAGCCTTCCGATTCGACCATCAAGAATGTCACCGAACCGTCTTTGGTGGACATCGGGAATGCCAAGAGCATCACCGAGGCCGTCGGCATGGTGGGCAACATAGAGACCGAGACGACGTGGATGACTCCGATAATGAAATACAAATTGACAAATGAATTACCGGAGGACCGCAGCTCTCTCGCAGAAGATAAAGAGGATCGCAGAAGGTACTTGGTATTTGAAGGGGAATTGTACAGAGGTCCGTGATAAGGCCACTCTGAAATATGTCGGCCCGGTACCGACGCGAGCTATCTTGTGAGAAATTCACGAAGGCATCTGCGGCCATCACATGGGGGCAAGAACACTAGCCCACAAAGCTCTCCGAGCCGGCTACTTCGGCCCACCATGCTTGCGGATTCCGAGCCAAAACCAAAAAGTGCAACAACTGTCAAATGCATGCTCCGGTGATACATGCACCTTCCCGAGACTGCGAGTACTTAGTCCCCTTCCTTTTGCACAGTGGGGGATGGATCTACTAGGGCCATTTCCAACGGCATCCGGAGGAAGAAAGTACTTGATTGTCGCCGTTGACTACTTCACCAAATGGGTTGAAGCCGTAGCAAAGATACCCGGCGAAGACGACGGCGGCCGTAAGAAAGGTAATCTGGGAAAATGTCATAACTCGTTTTGGGTTACCCCAAGTCATGGTATTTGACCACGGCCGAGAGTTTTGGAGTGACACAATAATGAGTCAAGTTGGAAGAACTTGGTATCAAATTTGCATACTCCTCCGTCCCCGCCACCCACAGAGCAACGACAAAGTGAGGCGGCCAATAAAACAATCCTCAACGGTTTGAAGAAGACATTTGAAGACCTAAAGGGAAGATGGGCCGATGAACTACCCGGCGTCCCGTGGTCCCCTGCGAACCACGGAGAAAGAAGCAACGGGTACAGTCCATTCCACTTAGTCTATGGGTCCGGCGCCCCGCGAATTGAAGCAACAGGCATTCGAATGCCCACCTTTAACCCTAGGTTGAAAATGAGGAAGGTCTGAGAGCCTCCCTAGACCTGTTCGAAGAAAGCCGAGATACGGCACGCCTCAACTTGGCAGTATACCAAAACCGAATGAGAAGAGCCTACAACCGAAGAGTCCACAAAAGGGACTTAAAAGTAGGAGATCTAGTCCTAAGGAAGTCGGCCGCCACCAACAAAGGAAACATTCATGGTAAATTGACGGCCAACTGGGAGGGTCCTTACAAAGTGGTTGAAGAAATGAGGCCGGGTACATACCGACTGACAGACATGGAGGGTGTCCCTTTGATGAGCCATTGGAACACTGACAATCTCAGGAAATACTTTGTATAGCGGCGGAGGTGTCCAAAACAATTGTTGGCATCCCGACGCGTGTTCATATCTAATAAAGAATCATCCAAGTTTTCCATCAAAGTGTTTATCCCCTCCGTAGTCATATCGAGGTAGACGCCACGCCTGTCGGGCAACACCCCAAGAAGTAGACGCTACGGCGATCACTACCAACATAGCTTGATACTCGCGAAAGCGACCAACATGCCATAGGAACGTATAAGTACAGTTGAGACGCAAATCTAGCCGCCTCGGCCAACCGAAGGCCTGGCAGAGGAAGCGATCAATATGTCTACAGATACGAACGCTGTCGCGCCGTAACCTCTAGCCGCCTCGGCCAACCGAAGGCCTGGCAGAGGACACAACGGTCGATACGCTAACATGTTCACAGCGGCGGTTGGGAAGCGCAATTCCGACGCCTCGGCTAGACCGAGAGTGAAAGAGGAAGCGACCAACATGCCAACATGTTTAAAAAGACGTTAAACACAGTTGAGTTGTGCATTCTAACTGCCTCGGCCAGGCCGAAGGTAAAAACAAAAAAGCACTCAATTAATAACGCAAGAAGACAAGTGAAGGATTGTGATCAAAGCCCCGGCCAAAGCCGGGGGCCCAAAAAGATAACAAGTTTTATTAAGAATGATTACAAGGAGAATACAGACGATGGCCGTCCCCATAGGGATAAGCCAAAACACAACCTACCAAAGTTTTACAAAAAACAAGGAAAAGAAGAGCAAAAGGTTACAGACATATCATTTAAGCGCCAAAAGATGGCAGGGAGGAAAGGCTTAATAATTGGCCCCCGAACAAACAAACTATCCGAGATGCGGGTGAACCTGGTGACGACCGCCCGTCTCCCTATGCCTGTTGCTGCTTGCCATCAGCAACGTTAGCAGCATCGTCTTTGGTAGGCGACCCAGAAGCTATCTTGGCAGTCTCAGCTGTCTTGGCAGCCTCAGCCTCAGCAGCCTCAGCTGCCTTCAATCTCTCAGCTTCCTCCTTGGCCGCCTTAGCCTTCTCAGCAAGGGCTGCCTTCTCCGCGGCCACCTCTTCCTCCTTCTTCACCCTTGCCTCCTCCTTGGCCTTCTCCTCCGCGGCCTTCTCCTTAGCTTCAAGCTTGTCATCAAGCATCTCGTCAAATCTTGGCCACGGAAAGGAGCCATCAAGAGGAAAGAGCTCCCCAATCACTTCCCTAGCGGCTTCCTCGGCCAGGTCCTGGTATTGGGCGCACATGTTAGGAAGAATCTCGCGTTGGAGCATCTCAATGTCCTCCTCCCTTTGGGCGATGATAGCATCCTTATTCCAGACCACCTTCCCCTGGGCCTGAAACCTGGACCTCCATTCTTCCCTCTCCTTAGCATTAAAGTCGGCGACTTTCTGAAGGTGGTTACGCTCCTCCAGCAGCTTAGCGGTTTCAGCCGCCGCAGCCTCAGCCTTGGCTCTCTCAGCGAGGACTGCCTGTTCAGCGTCCTCCCTAAGCTTTCTCTCAGCACGGACTGCCTCTTCAGCCTCAGCCTTGGCCCTCTCAGCTTCCTTGTTCGCAGCATCGAGTTTAAGCCCGAGCCGCTCGAGCCGTGGAGCAACTTCAAAGAATGGTCTTCTCTTGCTCCACAATAAGAGCACCGCCGTATCGCCCACTTCGACAACATCCTGGCCAAACTTAGGCCCTCCGACCTAACCTGGATGGGGGTAGGCCGAGGGAAGAGGTGACAACGGTGGCATCTTGACCACTTGCTCGCGCAGCTTTTCTTCTCGGCACGCTGTTCAACAACGTGCCCTGTAGATCGACTGACGGCGGTTGATCTACAAAAAATTCAATTAAAGCATCCGTGTCAACATACATGGACATACCAGAGAGCCTGTCATCAGGAACGCCTAATGAACCGGCTAAGTCTGAGCCACAGGATAGATTTGTACCATGCTTAGCCTTCTTGGTCGGAGGTCGCATTTCTTTGCCGGCAGCAGTAGCAGCAATAGAAGCAGAGGCACCAGCGGCAGAAGCTGTCTCCTTTCTCTTACGAATGAGAAGAGATTCCTCTGCCACGGTGACCTCGTCCTCGGCAGTAATATCGACGACCTCCACCGTCTCTTTCGGGACTGAAGGGATGGGAGGTGGAACTGATGTCGACGCCGTCGCCGCCGAAGACTTTGTTTTCCGCGTTCGGCGCGGCATGTTACCCGCAACCTTTGCCTGGGCCGCCGCCACATTTAAGCCCTTCAGCTGCTGATCCATGAGGTCATTCGGCGACGTTCTGCGATAACGGGCTAGAGCCTTAGGATGCAAATCAACAACGGTCTTGTCCTTGGCAAGCCCCATTCTCCGGAGGATATCCTCAGACAGGTCCGGGCCAAAATGGTCTGCAAAGGAAACAAAGCAAGAGTTAAGTGAAAGAAATAAATCAAAGTTCAAAAAACAGAAACATTGAGAGCAGAGATGGGCCTCACACCGACCCCACTCACCCTGTGCTAGGGCCGGTATGAGGCCGACATGGCAGAGCAGCTCATCCTCAAGAATGATCTCGCGTCGGGGAATCCATCTCTTCGGCACCCCATTCTTCTCCGCCTCAAACACCTCATCGCCGACTTCTCATCCGCATTAAGAGGGACCTTGTTGGCGTCCATCTTAAGCTTACTCCGGGTGACCCATTTATCATGCTCCGCCTTACTCTCGCACCGCAAAATTGACTTGGTCTTTGGAAGGACCGGGGCGGGGGATAGTCATCCGAACCTCAACGTACACCCACCGATCTTTCCAGGTCCTTGCGGAAGAAAGCTTATCAACGGAGACGTAACCCGCTCCGTTTGCACGCCATACCATCCGACGCGACCAAGAAACGACGGCCGAAGGTGGTGAAGCCGACGGAATAAATTAACCGTTGGGACCTCCCCTTGAAGAGACAGAGCGGACAAAGCCGACTATGGTCCTAATAGCCAACGGGTGCAGTTGGGCCACGGCGACGTTCATGGCTCTAATGATGGCCATAACGTATTCATTCACGGCGAAACCGGAGCCCGTACTCCAGTGCGGATGTATACGCCGGTGCAACCCGGGGAGGGCAACAGACGGCTGACCCTCCTCGGGGATAACAATTTTGTATCCCCCCGCCGAAGTAGAAATGGCCCTCGAAAAGTGTTTCACGGAACAACCGGCGAACTTATGGGTCCAAGCACGGTCGGGCGGACCTTACAGCGTCGCCGTGATCCATGATGTCTTGCGCTCCCCCATTAGGGCGAGCCCTTTCAAAGATCATCATCGTCGTCATCAACATCATCATCATCCTCCCAATCCTCCAAAGCTTTTGGATCAACTTCAGGAGAAGGAGACCTAGGGCCCCCGGACCTTATCGGGATGGCGTCTAGTATCTCCTCCTCATCAAGACGCGACGGGAACCCCCGCACGACGGTCTACGGGACCGGCATCGCGAAAGACATGTTCACAATAAAAAACTTAACAATTAAAAGTTGAAAATTTGTTTGTTTACCTTGAAGAAAAAGTGCTACACCGGAGTAACGACTATGAAAGCTAGAGAGAAGTTTCGTCAAAGAGGGCTAGAAAGAAGAAAATTTTTGAGAAAATGAATTTGGAAGGCCAAAATTTAGGGGCTAACTCTCCCATTTATAGGGCAAAGCCCACTCAATCCGACCAATCAGGGCAAAGCCCATGAAGCGTCAACCAATCAGCAACGAGACACATGTCAAGCATGCAGCCATGGAAGGTCAATCGACAAACAGTTACAAAACTTCTTCAACACGCTCCTTGACAGAATGCCAATCGACATATCTTCTTCAACACACCCCTTGGTACCTACTTGCCAAACGGCCCGCTGATTCAACCAAGCTTGGCAGCACCGGCTGAGGGGTATCAAAAGCACACGGCACTCACAACCTCGGCCTCGGCCATCGCCACTTTCTTTTCCACATCTGATGTCCATTACACATCCATGTGGAGGGGGGATATGGTACGGCCTAAGCAGAACCAAGCCGAGGTAGAAGAAGCCGGGGCAGAAAAATTTTTACTTGCGCAGAATACGCTCAACACTCATCAAAGGTCCATACCACGGCATAGACTACGCTGGGGGCAAATTGATGGGGCATATTCTCGCACCCGCCGACCGAGTCAACATATTGAGCAAGGTCAAAGATATCCACAAGCAAGTCAACGACTTAGACAAATTAACCGACGCAGACCGTCGGCTGTCTCTTGGGTCTCGGCCGTACAACTAGCTACCGGCACACATATCCGCGAACTCATATCCAAGACCCCTCGGCGGCGAGTCAGCAGGGCCCGCCGGCCTGCCATGGGTCCCTCGGCCGAGGGTAGATCAGTCTTTCCACCTGCTAGCCACTTGGCCACTTGGCCACTACGTGACAAAAGGTGAAAATCTATAAATACTCCTCAACCCTCATTGAGGAGAGGATCCGAAAAATAACCTAAACACCTCATAATCTGGTAATATCTTCCTTATCTCTCTACAATACATACTTCGCCAAGTAACACATAACTTAATCCTTTCAAGTTTACTGACTTGAGCGTCGGAGTGAGTTCGCTCGGTGCAAAGCCGAGCCCTCAGTTTGTTCATTGTTTCAGGAGACCGCAAGAGAGATTCAATCAAAGACGTCATTCTACAAGCACGGGTGGTAACAAATAACTGCTCTGGAATTACACCCGGAACACCGTTTACAACCAAAACTATCAAAGGTACTGATGTATAAACTGTCAGCGCGCGGAAAATTAAAGACTCAACAAGTGATGACTCCATCCCAGCTAGACCCCGCGAGCTATCAACAGAAGTACCTACTAATCAACTGCTCACCATCCCCAAATGGATCACCACAGTTTTGTAAAACAACAACGAGGTCAGTTCACTGAATAATTAAGATAAGCAAAATACAAGAAGAACAATGACAACAACTCCACCATCATCCTCCATTTCCAATCATATCTCATAACTGTCTTGCCAAATTTCTGCCGCAACAGATAATCCATACCGCCAGTGGGGGACCGCAACTTCGCCCCACCTAAGCCCCGCTCATCGCAACGAGCAAACTACCCTCGTTCCTTAATGTGCACATCCCCTCTTATGACGGGTTCCACAAAGGGGCGAATCAAGGGCGTGAAGCCACTCTCGCAAGTGACTCCACTCAGACGAGGACGCACCTCACCAACGTAGTCAATCCACCACAACTCCAATAATCAAGAATACAACCAACAACAATACTTATCATGCTAATTAAATCACAATCATCACATCTTAAATTAATTATGCAATCAACTGAGTAGGGAAGTCCTACATTTTCGCAATCTAAGCACACACAAGCAATCAATAGCAATTCTTCATGACACCGTCACCTACACACAAATAATCACATACCATCACTATAAACCATTCCCCCCAAATAACCCAAATCAATAATTAGGGAAATATCCTGAAAGACAACCTATTAACTGATTACAAAGCACTAGAGACTTACCAAAGAAAGCGGAACAAAAGTCGAAAGTGTAGACTTGCGATCGATCAATTAGCCTTGAGAGTGATTAGGGTGATTAGAGGAGTGAAGAACGTAGTTTAGGTTTTGATAGAATGAATAGTAACTGTTAAACGAAGTTTATATATAATCTCTAATCACCTTAATCAAACCGCAAAAATTAACCCCGTCAGACCGGATACTCGGTCGAGTATTACACTACTAGGCCGAGTGTTTCTGGACAGTTGCCTGACAAGAAAACACACGACGCTCTACTCGGCCGAGTTAGCCTTTATTCGGCCCGGATACTCGGTCGAGTATTACACTACTAGGCCGAGTTAGCCTTATTCGGCCGAGTAACAAGACCTAGAAAACCGTGGTATTACAGTCTTACCTCCTTAAAACAAACTTCGTCCTCGAAGTTCAAACCCATACCTACATAGCATATAGTCATGTCACTCAGCCAACCAACATCACTCAACTCTCATCCTACATCCTCGACGCTAACTTAATCAACAACGCCTATCTCAACAATGCAGCTCACAACATAACATCAACCATAGAATAACTCACCTAACTCTCTAATACTATCGAATACCAACAACATAAGTGTTGCCAACTCCATCTTACTTTCATAACGCTCACTAGCAAACTCAATACCCAGAAAATCCACCAAACAAGATCAATCACGAAAACGGAATGTTACATTCTACCACCCTTTAAATGAACTTCGTCCTCGAAATTTACTCATACTCCTAAACATCATCACCCAAACTGTCAACACTATCAAAGTATACTCACACTTCATAATCTCCATACTATTAAAAGCACTGCCTTTACCTTTAATAAAATCAAACACAACACAAATCCATCTTTTATTCCATACCAAGACTCAAACTTCCAATATACTTATAATATGCACAACCATCAAACTCTCTTTGTAGCATCCTACTTCTCTTAAGATAAATGTTACGTCCTCGTAACCCACTAATACTAGATCCTTAGCTGTTTTCTTTCCCTTATCCCCATCTTATATCACCTATTACCGACTATAACTTCAACACCGACAACCATCCTATATCGTCCAAAGCTCTCTCTCCCTAACAGCTCTCGTGCCTCCAATTATTTTGCACTCCATCTAACCTATACCATAAAATTCTCAGCATAAGCACTACTCCATCTCTTCAACATTACCTCAAAATGACGTACTTGTTTATACATGCACTTATCTCCACAATCATAACTCACGATCCACAATTCTTACACACACTCACACTAGATCCTCAAGTTCTCCTGTTTATTGCCGTAAAACGCATCCATAACTTAACATAATAATAATTCCCAACACCCTATACTCACTGTCCCAAAAAAGATCACGAACCACCTGTCGCTTCCAGCCCAGCACACACACACACACATTCCACAAAACTCTTACCACAATTATATCGACTAATGCCTCACCTAAAACAAGATCGAAAGTACTCTAACAACCTCTCACAACTGTGTCCCATTAACAGAATATCAATATACCATGACAAAAACGGAAACATAAGCAACTTTCTTCCATATCATACTCTACCCTCACTCCCAAGTCGAAACTGGTAAGAAACATTAATAAACAAAACAACAATCTATATGCCCAGACCGACACTGACAGGAAACAGCAGTAAATAAAACAACAATCTATATAAATGATATATACTTTCGAAAGTTCGTCTCATCAGTATCCCGCCTACTCCACCACAACCGATGACGACATCGCAACACCGCCATCAATAGCCGCACCGCAATGCGAAAATACTCATATCACAATACGAAGTACCGTGCCTGGATCGCCACTCGTGGCACAACAAACACCTCGATAGTCATCGCAACTTATACAATCCCATAAACACTGACTCAGTATAACTTCCTTGACCAGAAAACTTACTTAAACCGCTTTACTAGATCACAACGCAACATATCTTATATATCATTCCCTTAAGATCTTGACACATCACACTTGAAATAATAATAATGGTAATATTATATATCAAAGTGTTAATGTGTCATTAGGAGAGATAGTGGGACAGAGGATCTACTCTGAGCAAATAGGCCCCATAAGTTTTTCTTAATGTGCAATTCACCACATATCTTATTTTTAATAATGAAATTTACTAAATTAAATATATTTATTATTAATAAAGGTCAAAATTATTAATCAAATATTCATCCTAAAATCCCTAATTATTAGAAAGCATGTTCAATTTTATTTTATTTGTATTTTGGTGAAAAAATATTCATAGTATGAGAATTTTTATTTTTTAGTCAAGTTACGATGAAAAGTTACATGCCCAATTTTTTTTGATTTTAAATTTGGCTCTCATTTTTTGTTGAATATGTAAATATTGTATTTAATTTTTAGTAGATATATTTAAAATGATTTTTCTAATAGAAAATAATAGGTTTTAGTTAAAAAAAATGGTAGCAAAATTGATTTGGGTTTAATTGCACATTTTTAAAAACTTATAGGGGTAATTTGCTACAAGTGAAACTTAAGGGTTTGAATTGCACATAGTACATAACTTATGGGGGTAATTTGCTACATACCCGCATTAGTAAATATTGCCGACAGTTAGAGATGAATTTCCAACTTTGCCCCCCCTCATAATCTTCCCCATTACTTCTCTCCATCCTCTTTCTATATATACACCCAATAACATAATTTATTTTCGCAGTACACTTTTTACTCATTACAGTACTTTTTGTCACTTAATTTCCATTTACCTGCCCCTAATTAAAAACACAACAAACTTAATTCTCTCTCTAGTAAACCTTTTCCCTTTTAAACCTAAACACAATTCTTCAGGACGAATTTAAGTGTAAAATACCCATCTAATTCATTAATTTTGTGTTATTATTAATCAAATCAACGTTTTATCTTTCAATTTTGTATGTTTTTAATATTAATTTTACATTTTAAAAGCAATTAATTGGGTTTGAGTATTAGTGGTGGAAGGGTGGTGGTTGCCAGTGTTGGAGGACGACAGGTCAGGGACGGTGGTTGGCTGTAGTATCATCGGCGAGAGGGGCGACATAGGCAGTGGGGTCGGTCACCGACAAGGAGGCGGTAAAGGAAATGAAAGGGAAATCTCTAATTGGGAGAGGGAAGGAGAGGAAGGGGGAGAGGCGGCTGATGAACAATGACCGAAGGTGGCAAGGGGGTTTCAGCGGTGGTGTCCAGGCGGATAGCAGTGGGCGTGCAGGGAGTGGTGGTGGTGGTGGTGGTAGGTTGAAGGTGGTTTGGGTGTTTGAGTGTGTTACTGTAATGTTTTTTTTTTGTAGTACACTTTTTAATGAGGGGCAGTATGGTCAAAAGTGTACTATAATGAGTAAAATGTGTACTGCGAAAATCAACCCTAAATTAAACTTAGAAGTTTTAAAAAAAAATGGTTTGAATATGATAACAATGTAATCAAATCATTCGAAACGATCATTTAACGCAATTAAACTAATCAACTCAATCTTTTAATCGTCGCTTTGAACGACTATCACGGATGACCATTCAAGATAAACAAGCATTAGAACAAAGGTTTAAGCATAAGCAACAAAACATAAACCCCACCCCAAAACAACAAGTTTGGAATCTGTCTACAACAAGAGTCAACTTTAAATAGTCATAACTTGAGTTAGAGAGACAATGAAGTAATTCCAATTGAAGGGATAGTTTATTGTCTTACGGTTCTAACAATAGATCAAACGCCCCCAAAAAAACAAAAAAACAAGGGACATATAACCGTTTTAAAAAAACGCGACGATGGAGTAAGAGCTTGGATGTAGAACATCTGGACGTGGACCATACACGTCTAACCCTAGGTTTGGACGTATATGATCCATATCTGGGCCTTTTTAAAGAAAAAAGTAAAAAAAAAAAATAATTCGTTTTACGTCGAGTAGTTATATTGTCAATATATATACCCTAGGCTCCTTTTTTTTCACAATCTTCAAAAACTCGTAAATATAAGTGTTCCTAGCCGGCTAAAAACTCCTTATCTTCACTTTTGGATTGAGTCTTCCGTTGCGGACCGGTGCAGTGACCGGCACCGAGACCTTTTAATCTTGAGCTTCAATTCTTCTTCGAAATATTGTCTAAGGCATGGATGTGGTTCCGAGAGAACCCTTCTTAGCACTATTCTCCTCTTCTTTCCCATGCTAGCTTCCAATGCCATTTTTCTTGCTTCCTTGCTCCATTTTCGACTCATATCCTGCAAAATAAGCACATACTAGGTCATCAATTTAATCGATATGTACCAGGTCAGATTCATAGGGTTTGGGTCACTGATCATCAGATTCTGTCGAGTTATGGTTCGTCATCAGGTCGGGTCACATGAACCGGGTCAGACTTGCCAACTCTACTTGCACATATGCACATAGTAGTATTTATCATCATATTGTTTGAAAAATGTGAGATATCAAACAATGACAGATTGATAACTAATCACTCAATAAAGGGAGTATAATCTCATAGCAATATTATTATTTGCGCACGTTATTTTGTTAAATTTTGTTCTAATAGATTTCCTCTATTTCCTATTATCATTATCTTATAATTACAATAAGATAAAGAATTAAAAACATTTAAGTGAAACATAATGTAGCAAAAAAAAAAATGATTGTCAAACTAATAATTACTCCCTCTTATCATCCATCATCAGGGGCAGATTACCGAAGATGTCTTAGTCTTATGGTTAATACAGAGGTATTATAGACAACAGATCTCAGGTTCAATCCCCCCTCTCCTCTATTATAATGTGACTAAATATGCGCTTCGTTAAGAAAAAAAATCATCAGACACACATTCAGCCCTATGGCCAGCTCGCACAATTAGGGCTGTGCACCGAAACCAAAATCGACAAAAAAAAATCATCAGGCACGCATTGAACCCTATGGCCATCTCGCACAATTAGGGTTGTGCACCAAAACCAAAATCGACAAAAAATTCAGACTAGGACGAGAAAAACTATATTCCAAGACCGGACCAAACAGTTGGACCGAAGTTTGTCATTATATTCCTACTTTTTTCAATTCTAATCTATGAATCAGATTAAAATATAATTTTAAGAAAAAAAATCAAATTACATTAATTCCCGTCAAAACCGGGACCGGCAAAAACCAATCCCGAACCAAAACCAGAATCTTAAAAAATGTTAGATAAGAGACTTATGCGAATTTTTATTTTCGATCCCGGTTCAATGGATTCCGGTACGGACCGAATTTTGCACACCTCCACACACAGGCGACACAGTCTAGAAAAGTCAATACAAACTCAAAAACAAAGAACAAGAAACGGAAATGTCGGTTTCATCACCCCACCATCGCACCAAATTCACCACCGGCCCAAACACCTTTCTTGCCGTCGTCACCAGTCACCACCTCGGGCGTCGTTCACCTCTCCTTGAATTACTACTTTCTCAGAATCACAGGTAATTCTCGGAAGCCTAATTCTAGATAAATCGTTTGGTTTTGATGATATTAAGAATGCTATTTGATTATCATATTATTGATTATGCTATTTGATGGTAATAATTAATGATGAATTTGGTTAGTAGCTCAATTCTTAAATTGTGATGCTTGTCTTGATTACTTGGATTGCTGAGTACTTCGTATTATTTTTGTTTGATGAATAGTGTTTATAATTCCTGTGGTTACATTACTCCTCCGTCATGGTCATTTGTTTGTCTATTCTGTTTTTGGAGACTCATCAATTGCTTGGCTTTCTATTTGAAGAATGACTTTGATGGTCAATTGGATCATTCATACTTGATTTGGTTCGCTTGTCACCCTCCTCTTTCATCGGTCTTTGTGCCAAAACCAAAGGCAAGCAAATGACCGAACATAAGGAGTATTACTATATTAGTTTAGTTAGCTATGTAGATTCTAAATTTGTATTACGTTTTTTTAAGCGAATTTTTTTATACAGAGTACATTTTTATTTTAAGCACATTGTACTTTAAATATTTGGATCTGCCCTTGCCTCTCATTCACCGGAAAAGCACACTTTGATGAATATATGTTACCATTATTCATCTTTTCTTCAGTCTTTCCCCTTTCAAGGAGGAAACAAATCGACCAGTACGCCAACTCATGAAATGGCACCAAAGTAAACTTCATTCCTACTTAAATCCTTCATCAGATGCCCAACTTATAACAAGCCTCCAATATAAGTATATACCGGCAAGAAAGCACGCCAAACACATTAACTCCAAATAAAGCCTGCTCCAACCAAGAGAAAAACCTACAACAAGGTTCACGTATAAGTCCGCATTCAGTGAAGGATCACGTATAGGTCCGTAATGTTTTGTGAGAGGAAATGGAGGTGATCCATTTTGGTAACTTTCACCCTATTTCCTTTCTATAGTTAAAACGTTGGTACGTTACTCTGTCAAATTTCATGATGTGATAATACTCCGTAAGATATAATGTTAATTATGACTATTTAAATTAGTTTTCTCAAAAATTAAGAACTTAGTATTCATTTTGCACAAACTAATAATTAGTACTGCACATTTATTTTGCCTACTTAGTTTTTTGTGAGAGAAGAATCGCTAGCGTTATTCTAGATTTTACGAGCAACCAAATAACAAATCCCAAATAAGAGGAAATGTGAAGGACAAATAACACATAAATATAATTGGACAAAACAATTCTTATAAACAACACACAAGAAATACACAAATTCTTATTTGTGACGGGCATATTCGTCGGAAGCTTGTGACGGGTCAAGTATTACCCATGTATGTGGAGTAGATTAGACAAAAGCATTAGTACAAGGAGAATAATCAAAGCCTTAGAAGTTCGAATCCTACGAAGAACTATTCCAGCTATGAGGGCACCCATACTGAGCTACATGAAACGGAGTAATTCACAACGCAACTCCCGTCTTTGTAATTCGTCCCTCTTCTTCAAATAACACATCTTCTCCCCAACTTCTCTCCTCAATCAATCAGACTAAACAAATTGAATACCATATCATATTATCAAATTCACAAATTTATACACGCATTTGCTCGAAATACAAACCACTCAATATTTCCCCCTTTTTTTTTTATGTATTTGAAATAGGGATACAAGATTCAATAACCAAACATAACACATACACAAAGACCTTTCACGTCGCCCGAAAGGTATCACCAATAAAACCATCTCACAAACCACACTACAAGAATTCCGAACACAAAAGAGCACACCATGAATGATTTCATTCTGCCATCGCCATCATTCATCTTTTATTCAATCTTTCCCCTTTCAAGGAGGAATCGGAACGCCAACACATCAATCGCACCAACGTAAACTCCATTCCTAAAGATCTCCAACTTATAACAAGATTCCAATATAAGTCCCAGCAAGAAAGCACACCAAACACATCAACTCCAAATAAAGTTGCTCCAACCAACAGAAAACCTGCAATAAGGTTCTCGTATATTACTCGTATTAGTCTGCATTCAGTGAAGAATCGAAACAAATTAAGAACAGGCCGTGCAAAGAATAGTATTTAGTATTTACCCATGCAATTCTACAATTCACTTGGATCGTCCGAAAACATTATGTGTGCATCTTCATTTTCAACACAGGATAAGTCAAGATATAACATACCAACTTAGTTATTATGACACGATGATGTTAAAAATAAAAATAAAATCTTATCTGACGAGCTTTCCTTTGCTCTAATTTTAGAAGTTAAATGGCAAACATTTTAACCGTACTTATGGGAAACTTAATGAGAAATTTTAACCGTAATCCCAAGTTTTTATATGCCTAAAATAAAAATTCGCAAGGAAAGATTGTCAGATAAGGTTATGTTAAGTCAAGCTCAACAAAATGCAGCTACACCGACCATCACCACAATTACAAACCCATAATAAATCCTCGCCCATTTCAACACCCACCCCGGCCCACACCCCGATACCACATTCAGCAATCTCTAACAATCCTTACAAAAATAAAATAAAATAAAGAGGAATGCAATTTAAATCAGAATAAAAAAACATAATTCAGGAATACGTTGTACCTGAACAAGCATTTCAAATGAAAATTCCACGATGATATACTTAAGATTCACGCCATGTTTTGAATTGCCTTACATTCGATCTCAATAAAGGGGATATGCGAGATCTTGCTCCAATCACAGCCATCATCTTTGACACAACTTTCAGTAAGGAAAGGACACTTCCAAATACGTAGTTCCCTTAATCGTGTCATCTGTAAGAAAACGTCCTTCGAAGGTATATATTTCAAATTCTCGCATCTTCCCAACCATAATTTCTCAAGAGATGAAAGACGACCCACCCGTTCGGGAAGTTCTTCCAAGCCATCGAATTCGCCTATGGCCAAATATTTAATCTCAGTGAGAAGTTGAAGTTGTTCAGGCAAAGACTTGATATTTGGGTGCCCTTGCAAAACTAGGGTCGTAAGAGATTGGCTGCGCTGAATGGGAGTCACATCAGAGAAGTACATTTCTTGTTCCACCTCGTCTTTGAACTTGCCAGTTGCCAACATCACCAGGTTAGGAAGATGTTCAACCGCCTTCAACATGGAAATCATCAACTCTATAGGAATTCCATCTTTACGCATCTTTTGGAGACCCTTCAACTTGCTGAAGTCTGGTGTTGGACCCTCTATAGATGGGCAGTCCATTAGCGTGAGTGTTGCCAAAGACGCACATTTTTCCAAACTGGTAGGGATATTATTTAGTGCTTCACAACTACAAATAGAGAGCTCGCTCAGGGAAGCGAGTCCCTGGAACAGATCATTTGGAAGAGAAGTAAGAGCAGGACAACCAGTCACATTTACTGTCTTGAGAGATGCAACGAACTGCAGCTCCCTAGGTAAAGACACAAGCTTCTCACATTTATATATCTCTAGTTTCTCAAGCATCATGTTCCCTGTTGGTGACGCTATTGAAAAGGATCGGATGCCAAGATTTTGAAGCTCTACTTTCTTGAGGGATTGGAAATTCAGTGTAGGCAATGTTTCCAGCTCAGGACAATTTGTAACTCGAAGAACCTCAAGACGAGGAAAAACATTTGTTGCATCTGCTGAGGGTGGCAGGACACATGTCTTCAACGCTCCGCAATTAGAAATCTCAAGCTCTATCAGAGATGGAAATGATACATGATTGACACTGCTATTGCTGAAGTCTGGTGTTGGACCCTCTATAAATGGGCAGTCCTCTATCGTGAGCGTTGCCAAAGACGCGCATTTTTCCAAGCTCAGGGAAGTGACTCCGTGGAAAAGATCATTTGCATGAGAAGTAAAGGCAGGGCAATCACGCACTTTCATTGTCTTGAGAGATGCAACGAAGTGCAGCTCCCTAGGTAAAGACACAAGGTTTTCACATTTACATATCTCCAGTGTCTCAAGCGTCATGTTCACTTTAGGTGACAACATAGACGAGGGCCTGTGTTTCATAATGTCCAATGATTGGACGCCAACATTAAAAAGTTCTAGTGTTTTAAGGGATTGGAAATCCAAGGAGGGAATTGTTTCTAGCTCAGGACAATCTGTAAGTTTAATAACGTCAAGACGAGGAAATACGATTGTTTCTTCTCCTGTGGATGGCAAGACCCATGTCTTCAGTGAATCGAATTTGGATATCTCGAGCTCTGTCAGGGATGGAAATGACACACGATTATCCTTGTTATTGCTCTCGTTCAAAGGAACAGCATAGAAATCACTACCTATGCTTTCCACTTTGAGTCCACTCAAAACCAGATATTTCAGACAAGGTAGATGTCCTAGTGTAGGGAGCATCTGGCATCTACTGCAATTCAGTAGCTTCAGAGATGTGAGATTTTTAAGCGGCGACGGGGAACCATCCTCGGACACAACTGCCATCCTCATCATCCAGGAAGGAAACATCAGACCAAAGAAGTTCTGTAACTCCAGAGATATTATGTTTGGGTGAGGTTGAAGGCCGTCTAGAACATCTTCATCATAGCTCCCACCGCTAATTTCATCTCTTTCCTCGACCCAGGCTAGGGTTATATTTGAAACCTTAGCTTTACCAGCAAGGTCAGCTTTCCTTGCATTCTCCTTAGTTTTCACAAGTTCTAGACCAGATATATGAATATCTCCCGTAAGCTTTTGCAGACCCCCCAATTCATCTAAAGTCCATCCATCATCATCACCCAAAGCAAGACAAGGTAAGGTGCGGAGGTTAGTTAATTCTAGTAATCCCCTTGATGCGAGCATATGAACAGTTGTTGGGACGTGAATTAAGTTAGTCAACCTATACAATATTGCTGGGAGGACCCTCATATGAAAACAGTAAAGAAGTCTGAGTGTTTGTAGAAGGTAAAGTTTCCCGATTGAATCTGGCAATGTTTTGATTGGATTATATGACAGACTGAGAAACCTGAGATGTTTAAGCAAACCAATAGAAGAAGGCAGCTCTTTTATGTTGCATTCATCGACTGATAGAGTACGCAGGTAATTTGCATGGGTCAACACATTGTGTGGCAGTCCATTAGAAATTGTTCTCAGCTTCGTTAGTGTCTTTGTTATAGGAAGGTTTGATAGAGCTTCAACATCTTCCGTATCAATAACTAAATGGCGACAACTGTCAATTTTCTGATGATCTTTTGGTTTCCAGAACAACAAATCTTTCCCAGAAACATCCACGGCAAGATCGTAAACTAAATCGTGCATCTTATATCCCCGTGCTCTCCCCTTTACTTCATCTAGCAATGAATAATTCAGCAAAACCTTTAGATACTTCTCGCCAATTTCCTCCATTGTCAAGTTTTTTATTTCAGATCCATGAAGGAAACCCTGAGCCAACCAGATATCCACCAACTCATCCTTCTGTACGATGTAATTTTTAAGACAAAAAGTAGGACAGTAAGCAAAACATTGCTTTAGAGAGGGAGAAGGCAAATGGTTGAAGGTTAACCTTAGTGATGGGAGGATCTGGTTTTCATCATTTTGTGGTAAATCCCATATCTCACTTTTTTCTATTAATTCCCATTCACTTGGAAGTTGTTTGGATTGAAGTATACCTCCGATTGCTTTTATGGCTAAAGGGACACCTTTACACTTTGCAATAATCTTTTTCCCACTTTCCTCAAAAATTGAAAAATTTGGAGAAGTCCCACCCACTGACACTCTCTGCTTTAAAAGAGCCCAACCTTCCTCTTCTGATAGTTCTCTTAACAAATGTGTTGCAGCTCGGGATCTCGTTGTGACTTCAATGAGACGAGTGGTGATTAAAATCAGACATCCTGGAAGTCCCCCGATCCTCTGCAATGCATTTTTCAGGGAACTCCACAAGTCTTGATCTTTGCACCATACATCATCAAGGACAAGCAAATATTTTTTATTCTTCAAATTTTCTTGAAGTTTATTTATGATTGCATCTATGTTGGACAAATTTCCTTTATTTGATGGAACATATTCAAGCATCTCTTTCAGGATTCTGAGGATGCTGAAATTATCGGACACAGTTATCCAAAGCCTTTTTTCAAAATGAGCTCCAATCTCCTTGTTGTCATATAGGCATCTTGCAAAGGTGGTCTTGCCAAGACCTATTACCACGTATAGGATAAAACCAAATAGTCAGTCAAACAAAGTACCAAAATATATATTACTCCCTCCGTTTGGTTTGATTCCATATGTTTAATCAAAATACACCTCACATATATTAAACAAATGTATGAAATCAAACTGAACAGAGGGAGTAGCTCTCAGAAATTATCTTTAACTTTTCATTATATGGATACATATTTGTATTTTGATACGTTTTATCGGTTACTGATAAGCTCATACTTCTACCAACTTTCTATCATGTTTTGAGTACAATAAAGCGACATTTGGGAGCGGTTTCATAAGATTTACGTCATTTCTAACAATTCTGTGTGTCAAGGTTTTTACAAGGTTTTGATGAGGTTTCAAATAGTGTGTGGAGTCCAATCAAGTCCAAGGAACGCTGAGGAACAAGCTACAAAAGGTAAATGAAGAAGTCATCCAAAGGAAGAAGCAAAAGGAAAATTGAAGATGAGATTCCAGCAGCAAAAGCAGCACCGTGCATTGTTGATGGGCTTGCACCTATCTTAAAACCCATTAATCCTTCTTATTTTAGGACTATATATAGTCATATAGATGGATAGCATTAGGTTTTATCATTTTTTTTGGGTAATTAGATCTACTATGGAGAACTAATATCCCTTCTTAATCCAACTCAAAAGGTGTAATATTTGGTTTGTAAGACACTCTAATCTTTCCTATTTTGTTAATCTCTTCTGCTTAGTTGTTTAGTTTTGGAAATCTAGTTTGTAAAGTAATTAAGTGTGATTTCCTTGTTACTTAAATCAAATCAAGTTCCTTAATTTATATGTTGTTGAGATTATTAAGTTTGTTCCTTTGTAATCTCATCTTTGTAATCCTTTGTTATTAGGCTAATGAATGTGATTTCTTCTTTGGCTTAATCATCAAGTAAGAGACTAAATTGTAATTATTCATTAATTGTGTTTATTGTGTTTAATCATCCTTATTAAGTTCCTATTGCTTCATTTTCTTGTTGGTTTACTCGTATGTGATTTCTACTAGAAGGATTAGCAAGTTGGTTTAGTAGCTAAGTGTGATTTCCTTGCTATTGACTTTTGTTAAGGGGATTAAGAGATTGATCTCAATAATAGGGCAATAATAATATATGATTAAGGGATTGATTGTGTCTAGGATGAACTAAAGTGTCTCACTAATTGGGTTGGGTTAAGTTCTTAGGTAAATTTCCATGTTACAAATTGATAATAATTTGGGTCTGAATTTTTTTAGACCCGAACGGGTATGGGTCGGGTATGAGTCCTAATAAAATATTGTGGTATTTGATGGGATTTGTTTAGTTTTCATACAACGGTTTTTCTATCCTATGCCCACTAGGCATAGGATAAGAAGCTAAAATAGGAAAGTATTAAATGTATTTTTTGTGAAGAAAATTAAAAGTGATGAGATATTACAATTTCCCATGAAAATATCATTTAATACTTTCTATTTTTGGTTTATTATCCTATGCCTAGTGGGCATAGGATAGAAAAACCCTTCATACAATTAGTTGAATTTCTTTTCAATTGTTGTAAATTGATCTTGTGCAAACAACTGGGTTCTTTTCCGTTCCAAATGTGCATTCAAATGCAGAAAACGAACTATACACATAAACTATTAATGAAATTATTTTTAAAAAAAATTGGGACCCGCGGGTAGGCCTGACCCATACACTACAATGAGGTATAAATTGTAATTTGGCAGCCTTAATTAGCGACATTTTAGGCGAGTCAGTTACACAATGAGATGATATACTAACTAGTGGAGATCCCGCGTAAATGCGCGGTAAATATAGGCCTTTTAATTTTTTAGTGTATTAGTTATAGATTTTTCATTTATATCTCACGAATTTTTATAAAAAATAACTAATATTAAAATTAATCAAAAGAATTGGATAATTCCATAAATTGTGTTTTTTATGAAAATATTTTAACTACATCAAATTATTTTAAAAAAATTTCTTTCTTTCGTCACGAAGTTAATAATAGGAGATACAATTTTTATGTATAGATTATTTTAAATGGAAAATTAGTTTAATAAATGAAAATCTAATTTGTTTCCATATATAAGTTTGAGCACTTTGAAAGAAAAACTTTAGAAATAAAAGTTGTATTCTCATAGTATATAGGAGCATTTATACTTTTTAAATTTGCGCCTCATTAATATTTATCAGTTCACTACATTGTATTTTGATATAAAACAAAAAAAATAAAATGGAAAACTAATAAAAAAATTTATTTAAGTTGTGAATTTTTTTTAGTGAATGGTTTTTTGTCACGAAGCTAATAGTAAGCATGTGTCAAGTTATTCTCTACAGTAATAATTATTGCAGTACTGAAAAATTTAGCAACTTATACTTTATAGTTTAATATCAATTTTATTTTATTTTAATGAAAAAAATCATAATTATGAATTTATTTTAAAAATTAGAGTTTATTTATAAGAATATATTTATTGAAAAGATGATAATGTAATGAAAGAAAATTGTATTTATTACCTTATTTAGCTAGATGCTTTTTGGAGGGAAAACTAAGAGAATTTTTATTCTCTTAGTAGTAGGGGGATTACCTTATTTAGGTAGATGCTTTTTGGAGGGAAAACTAAGAGAATTTTTATTCTCAGTAGTAGAGGGGATTCTCAGAAATTAACTCTCAATCCGTCTTTGTAGAATCACATGTTAGTCTCCCACATTGAAAAAATAGGAAAGAGTAGTAATCTACTTTATAAGTCAAGGGTTGGTTTTGGAATGGAACCCCTTCAACTTCTAAAGTGGACACTCTCTCCTCCTCGATGGGCGCGGGCCAGGCCCATGTGCGAATCTAACACCGTATCAAATAAGAATTTGTGCTTTTCATTATATGGAGACATATTTGTACTTTGATACATTTTGTCGATTGCACGGTGAGATATACTAACTCTCGAACAAAGTATGTGATCATGTGAGGTTGATTACAGTGTTCGGCAAACTACTTGAAAAGGTAGCTGATTTTTGGTAAAATGACGTAAAAGGATATAATAACTTAATATTATAGATTTAAGGGGTAAAACATGGAAAATAATCGATTTCAGGTACCTGAAATCTCAAATGCTACTCTAGGTAGCATTTCATTTCAGGTAGTTTATTTGGACAAATAAGCTACTTGCCAAACACTTGCACAAATATCAGGTAGCTGAAATTTTGGTCAAATAAACTACCGGAAGTGTCATGTCCTTAGGTTGTGATCAATGATAAAACATAATCAAGCAATAATTGTGATGTTAACAAAAACTCCCACTTCTTGTTCTAATAAGTGTCACGACGATATTACACAAATACTTCGGTTTAGAGTAACTATGAGGTTAGGATTCGATCTCTGTCCATGAGGTTACAGAGTTCAAACCTTAGCGGTGGCCTGGGAATAGAGCAAACTCTTTGCCCAACCATTTACATCATAAGAGCACCCGAGATGATGAAAACACACAATCAATTGTATGCATACGCTTTCAAATCAGGGAAGTCGTTGGCAATATGATAAATATAAGAATAATATGATTGAAATATAATATGTAAGCTTTGTTGCTTTCATTAAGTTTACTTGCTTTGATATTTCCCTTTCAAAAGAATCCGGAAAAAGGGAGGTTTAATATAAAGTATTAAAGTATATTTTTTATTCTGCAAATGTTAAATAATGAATTAGTACTCATTCCTAGGAGAGAGTGTAACAAGGATGGGAGTCTGACATGCAACACACTGTCGATTTGCTTCGTTTGTAACTTAAGAGCTTAATGTTAATCTTTGATTGTGGTCATGGTAGAGTTATGAAGTGAGGAAGATGTAAGCATAAAGAGAGAGAGAGAGAGACTGAGATGTAATCAAAGTACGTTTACCTCCAAGTCCGAGGATGGCAACCGTAGAAATGTGAGTTTCCTCATTACTTGGCCTGCACATTATCTCTATCAATGTCTTCATCTCATCCTCTCTCCCCACAAATTCAGTAGCATTAGCAGCTGCATGCTGTCGAGCTTCACTCAATCTCTCGCTACCTTCATCATTGTTTGAAGACGTCCCTGCGATCCCAGCTTTTGTGATTTCCACCTGTTTGAGACCCATCTTTTGGGCGTTCTTCTCGAGTTCATCAAACATGGCTAAGGCATCACGAACACTGTGAGACATCCTAATGCGAAATACGATAGGGTTGTTAATAGTGAAAAAGTCTTGGAACTGTTTCAAGCATTGCTTTTCCGGCTGTTGTTCTCTCCGGATGATTTCATATTCGTAATCATCAATGATATCATCTGCAAAATAAGCCGCGTCCTTGACTTTCAGAACCCAATCATTGACCTGACCTCTCTTATCAGCATGCGTTGCACTCCCTATGTCCTTGAGAAAGAGCTGGAGGTCCAGGAATTTGGTCTTAAGCTTTTCAAGATCATCCTTGAGACCCCACATCAACTGCATCTCTTCTATGGTTCGATCCATTAACAGCTGACCCATGGCCGTAGCCGCATCAGTCGCCAAGCTGAGGGCCGCCGCTTCAGCCATCACAATGTATGGGCAACGGGCAACGGGCAACGGCGCACACGTTGAAATTATGGATTAATAGAGTTTTGGTAAACACAAGCTTTTCAATTTTGATGGTTTGTGGGATTAGTTGGGAATAAAAGACATGGTTATATATAGTATTAAAATGATAGTGGGTGCGGTGGTGGTCCGTGACGGGTGGTGATGGTTAGAGTATAGAGATGAAATTTTGAAAGGTGGGTGAAATGGTTTTGACTTTTGATTGATGATAGTGGTCTTGGGTTGATTTTAGGTTTGGGATTTACCAAGTCTATTTGACACCAAAATGATAAATACAAATGTCCCTAAGTCTTAAACTCTCTCCCATCAACTTTTCATTTATTATTTCTTTATTATTCAGATCCACCTCGAACTCACATCAGACTTTATACATTATCCGTTAAACTCATCTCAATTCTACTTTTCCACTTTACTCTTTTTTTTCACAAAAAAGAAATGACTCATGAGTTAATTTCTCTTTACGGTGGGCCCAAGACTCACCCAAAATTTTAAGTTGAGTCTTGCTCACTTACTAAAGTCTTGTCTCAAAACTACCAATAATCTTACCCACAATTTTATTCCGAGCCAAACAATATCCTTTTTTTTTCAATTTTTTACTCTATTCATCATAACCTTGCCTTTTCCACTCATTTATGGGTCACACTGAACTATTTTACCTTAAACTAATACGAGTACTATAGTTTGTCTAATACAAATATACAAAAGAAATCACGGTTTTGGCCTTTTGGGTAATTGTTGATGGGAGTGGGTAACATGTAACTTTCACCCAATTTCCTTTCTCTAATTAATTTGGCAGACGTTGGTACGTTACTCTCTCAAAGTTGTCATCACCATGGTTCACCTTAACATCAATTTTTTTTTTTTTTGGTGCTGCGAAGAAGGACGTACATCCCAAAAAGAAAGAAACAGAAACAGAAAACAGAGCAACTAAAAAGGGAAAAAACTACACTACAAAACCAAACAGAGTATCAGAAGGACTAAGCTCCAAACGGAACACGGCGCGGCCACGAAACTCCACCAATATCATTTTCCGCCAAGCGAAACAGTAGGTCAGGCACATCATCATAATCATAGCATACCAGTTGGGGTGATTGTGATACCCCTTGATTAGCGAGCCAATCCGCACACGAGTTGGCTTCCCTATAAACGTGATACATCTTCACATTCCAAGGATTATCCCGAATGAAAGCTTGGCATATTTGGACCATGTGTGAGTGGGCAGTCGGAAAATCAAAGGTTTTCTCCATTAAGGTTCGTATCACCTTGGAGTCTGTCTGAATAATTAGTCGAGGAATACGAAGCTCAAGCGCCATGATTAACCCTCTTTTCAAAGCCATCAGTTCAGCTCGGGTTACTGTAGCCACTCCTAATCTTTCCGCAAAAGCTTTCATAACCCTACCAGTTGAATCTCTAAAAAGACCTCCTGCCCCCGACAAACCTGGGTTTCCCTTCGAAGCTCCATCAATGTTGAGGGTTACCCAGTTCACCGGTGGTGCCAACCATCTGATAAAAACTTCTTGACTCCTTTGATCACGTGGTACAACAGAGAAATCCGTCGATTCCTTTGCGTTCCGAATCTCCCATAACCGTTCCATCAAAAAAGCCAGTGTGTTTTGTGCTATGTCTTCCTCCCTATTAAAGACGCGACAATTACGCCACCTCCATATCCACCAAAGCACCACCGAGAAAGTCGTGGGCCATCCATCCAGTCCATCCACTCTGCTCTTCAACAGACTGTCGACCACCCAATCCTGAACTGATGCAAACTCAAAGAACCGAGGGGTCCTAGCATATGGGAAAAAACTCCACACTTTCTTAGCCATTGGACAGTCTCGCAACAAGTGCAAAGACGATTCCTCAATTCCATTGCACTTTCCACAACATGGGTCCTCAGTAAGACCTCGCCGAGCTCTGTTTGAATTAGACATGATTCGATCGTGGAGAACTAACCATAGGAAGACGCGAATCCGCTGCGGAATCCAAATTTTCCAAGGTAACTTCCAACGAGGGTCTTTCTCCTCAACAGGTTCATTTCGTAGTATTTTAACTGCTGATTTGATGGAGAAAAATCCCGAGGAAGTAGCAGCCCAAAAAATTTGGTCTTCGTTCTCGTCTCCCGGATAAACTTCAAAAGATGCAATTGTTGAAAGAACCTCAGAGGAGAAGAAATCGGCAAACAATTCCCACCTCCAACCTAGGTTAGTGTCCCACATGTCCTCCACAGTTGCCTCCTCCAACTGACTCGGAATTGGCAAGGGAGTGAGGGTAGACAAGGGTACTTTCATAGCCCATGAATGTTTCCAAAATAAGGTCTTCTTACCATTTCCAATTGACGAGGTCAGTCCCGTCTTGAGCGCATTAACGCCCTCGACTAAGCCTTTCCAGACATTCGAGCTAACCGGTTTAGCCTTGAACATGTCTATATCACATCGCCCCTTGCAATATTTATGTCGTAAAACCCTAGCCCAAAGAGAATTTGGCTCCGATAAAACTCTCCAACCGAGCTTTGCCATAAACGCAATGTTCACTTGTCGCATTGATCGAAGACCAAGTCCACCATTCTCCTTGTCCTTTGTCACTGTTTCCCAAGATACCAGACTTAAAGCCCTATTTTCTTGGTCACCTCCCCACAAGAAACGTCTAGCTTTTTTGTCTAAATCATCACATAGAGATCGCGGCAGTTTGGCGGACTGCATAGCATAGGAAGGGATAGAGGAAAGAGTGGACTGGATTAAGGTAGCTCTTCCTGCAAGTGACAAATTTTTTGATTTCCAACCAGTGAGCCGTTTGTCCACCTTCTCAGCTATGAATTGAAACGATTCCTTGGTTACCCGTCCGTTTAAAGTTGGCATGCCCAAATACATACCAAGATCATCAGTGCTAGCAATTTGGAGTTCCGTAGTGATGGCATCACTATCAGCACTATCCACATTCGGGGAGAAGAAGACCTTGGATTTAGCTCTACTTATCCGTTGACCCGAGGCCTGACAAAACGCATCAAGACATTTGTTAATAATCCGAGCCTGATCAATAGTTGCCTCGCCAAATAAGATTATATCATCTGCGAAAAATAAGTGTGTTAACGTAGGGCCTCCTCGACAGATACTAAAACCTTGCCATTGACCCACGCGAGAATATTCTTCGATAAGCTGGCTCAATTTTTCCATGCAAATAGTGAAGATGTACGGGGACAAAGGATCACCTTGACGAATTCCTCGAGTCGGGGCAAAAGGTTCCGTCTTTTCACCATTCCATAAAATATTAAGAGAGGTTGATTTAATACAAAGCATAATGGTGCGGATCATCCGTGGTGGGAGCCCCATATCACGCAAAGTAAACTCAATAAAAGGCCATTCTAACTTGTCATAGGCCTTCTCCAAATCTAATTTCAAAGCCATAATACCCGTCTTTCCTTTCTTACTCCGCATAGAGTGTAAGGCTTCTTGGACAATGATGATATTATCCGTTATTTGGCGTCGAGGAACAAAGCTACACTGCATGGGATTAATTAGGATGGGCAAAACCGGTTTCAACCGATTAACAATCATTTTTGCAATAATCTTGTAAGCCACATTGCATAAGCCAATTGGTCGGAATTGTGAAACCAACTGGGGATGATCAATTTTGGGAATTAAGGAAATAAAAGTCTCACCTAAGCCCTCCGGCAAAATACTCTCATGTAGGGCTTGAAACACCATTGCACATAGACTTGGGGAGACCGTTTCCCATTGAGATTGGTAGAAAAGAGCTTGAAAGCCATCCGGTCCCGGTGCCTTATACGGAGACATCTGGTTTAAAGCGCATTGTACATCCGCAATGACATAATTACGGTCCAGTTTATCCTTCTCTTGGCTAGTAAGCTGAGGAAATAAACCAATTGTGAGCCCTTCCAAACTCGTGACCGTATTAGGGCCAGCAAAAATGCCCCGCCAATAATCCAAAACCATCCCCTTGATAATTTCGGGACTCCAAATCCAATTGCCAGACGAGTCTTGAAGACCTTCAATTCTGTTTTGCTTCCTCCGAATGATGGTGCTTAAGTGAAAAAATCGCGTATTACGGTCACCGTCACATATCGCCTCCATACGGGATAACTATGATTATTGATCAGACTCACTAAAGTCTTAAAATTTTACCACATTGGCTTTAGCTTTTATTATTATTTTATTGTTCAAATTTATCTTAGACTCGTCTCAGACTTTATACATTATCCACCATACTTATCTCAACTCTATTTTTTCAGTACACTTTTGTTATGGGTATTAGATAAAAAAAAACAATAATACTTTAACACATGGTAGTAATTTATTGGTTGTCATTATAAAAATGTGGGGTCAAAACTCTTATAGAGCCTTAAGTCGACTCAACTTAAGATATAGTCAAATATTGGGTAGATTATTGGGGGTCTTGAGCGGGGTTGTCCCTGAGATTTCGGGAGCTCTGTGCGAACTTTCATATCGGTGCCCTAAGATTTGGGATTTTAGGGGAATTTTTAAGGTTTTGGATTCACATATTTATTTAAATGGAATCTAATTTTTATCCAAATTAAACTCAATATTCAAACCAAATCCAATTTTTTAAAATAATGCTCAAAAATAAAATATTTGTCGTTTTGGATCGGTTTTGAAAATATTTGTCAAAATGGTATCCACGTAGGCTCGAGATTTCTGGACCTGAAACACGCTACTATCAATGACGTGTTTTGTGAAGGAAACACGCCATTAGCAGCGGCGTGTCTTTACAACAATTTTTTTTTCTTCAACTGACAAAACTTAAAAAAAAAAAAAAATATACATAGACACGCCATAGGGAGTGACGTGTTTCCGCTCCGAAACCCGTCATTCCCAATGGTGTGTTTGCTTTAGTCCATTTTAATGAAGTTTCTTACCCTACTCATTTTTATAAACACGCCAAACACTTTTTCCTTGTTAAAAATCCTTCATCGACATTACCAACATAGAAACAACACTCCGATGATACGGACCAGAAAGGAAGCACACTAAAAGCGTCAATCGAACAAAAGCAAACTTCTTTCCATCATATCCTGCAACAATATGCAACTTACCAGCAAGACTCCAATATAAGAAACCACAAGGGAAGCACTCTGAACACATCAATCGCTCGCACCAAAGTAAACGTCATTCCTACTTAAATCCTTCGTCAAGATGCTCAACTTATAACAAACCTCCATTATAAGTAACAGCAATAAAGCACACCAAACACATCAACTCCAAATAAAGTTGCTCCAACCAACAGAAAAACTATTAGCAGCTCTACAAAGAAGCCGTTGCACTATCACAGACTAGCCGTTGGCTAGGATCTCTCTATCAAGGCTCACAATTATCTCCTTCCATAGTTGTAAATATTGTTGCCTTTGTATTGTCTTTTCCGTAAATAGCTAGAGTTACTTCAAGTATATATAGCTAGGTAGTCCACAATGTAATACATACAAGTTGATAGAATTGAATAATAATCATATATTTCACTCCATCTCAATCTTGTAATATGGTATCAGTAGTATCAGGTTTCTCTGCCTTCTAATTTTTTTTTAAATCGTCTTTAATCTTCTTTAATCTTCTGCCTTCCGTCTAATCATCGATCATGACCAATTCTGGCGATCAATTGATCGAAACAAAACAAACTCCCACATATCATCTTGTTTATGTCGAAAATCCCGATATCGTAGCATTTGCGACTCGTGCTCCTAAAAATTATCGACATACAGAGGGGGGGCGTGATAATAAGACCCGTAATACAAATAATGATCCGTCTCCGCCTCCTACTGCTGCCGCGTCCTCCTCGCTGTCTACCTTGGATAACATTGATCTTAATTCTCTGAACCCAATGGAACTTGCTGAGATAAGCCGACTATGGCAGCAACACAAAATAGAACATTCTGATCGTCTTCACGGTAATGCTTCTTCTATTCCTTTATCTTCATGGATTATTGACACGGGAGCTTCTCATCATATGTCAGGTTGTATATCTCATTTTTTTAATATTCGTACTATTCCGTCTCTCTCTGTTGGTTTGCCAAATGGTGATATTACTACTGCCACACAGTCGGGTGACATACGATTGTCATCTCGGCTGGTGCTCAAAAACGTACTGTATGCCGCAAATTTACATTGCCATTTAATATCTGTCTCGAGTCTCCTTCAAGATAATACCCTCTCTATTCAATTTTCTCACAAATTGTGTCTTATACAGGACCGTTTCTCGAAGACGGTGATTGGGGCGGGTGAGCAACATGAGGGCCTATACTATTTGACGGGAGTCCGAGACGAAAAGGCGAAAGCATGTGTGGCTGGGTCTGTTGATTCCATCGAATTATGGCACAAAAGGTTGGGGCATCCATCCTCACAAATTTCTAATTATTTACCGTTTATTTCAAAACATTCTCGTTCTAATTCCCGTTTTCACAGTAAGGCTTGTGATATTTGTCTTCGCGCCAAACAAACACGTGAACCTTTTTCTTTAAGTTCAAATAAAGCGGACTCTATTTTTGATTTGATACATTGTGATTTATGGGGACCCTACTCGGAAAATGGGTCGTGTGGCTCACAATATTTTTTGACAATTGTTGACGATTTTTCGCGATCAACGTGGGTCTATTTGCTTCGTCATAAAAGCGCCGTCCAACAAACTCTATTAAATTTTTTCGCCATGGTTGAACGCCAGTTTCATAAAAAGATAAAAATTTTACGAACTGATAATGGTACTGAATTTAAATGTCTTATCAATTTTTTTAATACAAATGGGGTTATTTTTCAAACTTCTAATGTTGACACCCCTCAACAAAATGGTCGGGTCGAACGTAAGCATCGTCACATTTTAAATGTCGCTCGTGCCCTCTTATTTCAAGCCAGTTTACCTATATTATTTTGGGGTGAATGTGTCCTAGCTGCGGTGCATTTAATAAACCGTACTCCGACACCTCTTCTTAACGGAAAATCACCATATGAAATGCTTTTTAACAAAACTCCTCCTATGGAGAATCTTCGTATTTTCGGTTGTCTTTGCTACGCAAAAAGTCTCAATCGTACTCGAGACAAATTTGCTTCTCGAAGTAGAAAATGTATTTTTGTTGGTTACCCATTTGGAAAAAAGGGATGGCGCGTCTATGACTTGGACAACGGGTCCTATTTTGAGTCTCGTGACGTGGTTTTTCTTGAAAACGAATTCCCGTATAAAACTCTCAATATTCATGACGAGAATGACACTTCTTCATTTTTTTTACATGACACTTTAACACCTATTGATCAAGTCGTCTTTCTAAATCTTCCCCATTCTAATACCACCTCGTCACCATCTTCGACACCTACAGCTCCATCCAACCCTCAAACTGACCCACCGACATCGTCAGTCACCACTTCATCTAGCCCAGGCACCACGCCTGCTAGTCCTACCCACATCGACACTACCCAAACCGAGCAGACCATACCCGAGCCTCCAATTGAATTGGGTCGTGGACATCGACAAAAATTCCCCAATTCCAATCTCAAGGATTTCGTTCGACCGTCTGTTCGCCCCTCATCTCATTTTCTTACCGCCACACAATCATCGTCTTCAGGTACACGATTCCCCATTTCCCATTATATTAATTATGCTAAGTTTTCCCCTAACTATAAAATTTTTCTATCGGCCGTGACTAACAATCACGAGCCCAGTTGTTTTAAAGAAGCAATGCAGGTTCCAGAATGGCAGACCGCTATGCGCCTTGAAATAGAGGCCCTCGAGAAAAACAACACTTCTACAAAGAAGCCGTTGCACTATCACAGACTAGCCGTTGGCTAGGATCTCTCTATCAAGGCTCACAATTATCTCCTTCCATAGTTGTAAATATTGTTGCCTTTGTATTGTCTTTTCCGTAAATAGCTAGAGTTACTTCAAGTATATATAGCTAGGTAGTCCACAATGTAATACATACAAGTTGATAGAATTGAATAATAATCATATATTTCACTCCATCTCAATCTTGTAATAAAAACCTACAACAATGTTCATATATAATATAAGTTCTGCATTCAGTGGAGGATCGAAATAAATTAAGAACGGGCCGGGCAAGAAATAATGTCCACCCATGCAATTCTAGACAATTCATTTTGGATCATCCGAAAACATTATGTGTGCATCTTCATTTTCAACACAGGGTAAGTCAAAATATAACTTACCTACCTAGTTATTAGGACACGATGATATTAACCAAGAGAAAAAAAAACACCTAAGAAAATCTTTCGGTCATTGCATTTTCCGACTTGAAATTTATGATTTAAATATCTACATAGTATAAAAGCCAGATTTTTTAAAGGCTTTTGATTGGCCGATAAAATCTAGAAAATTAGCTTTGTATGGGTCCTCCCATGTTTTACATCTCATTTAATTATCCTCTTTCCTCTCTAATAAATTGCTACTCATATTCTGATTATTCAATTGTCAATTCTTAATTACTCAAATTTAATAATTAGTGATAATAATTGTAAACCAGTTATCACTCTCCAACCCACTTTAAATAATCTTCTTGACCTTAATTTCAACAAGTCACGTGTTACATAAAAAAAACAAATTAAAAGAAAAATAGTTTCATGTTGAAAGAAAATGATGTTTAAAAAAGATGTTTAAAAAAGAAGTACGGAGTATAGTAAATAAATATAAATTCCTTAAAAAAATATCTTAATAAAAAAATACCAGCTATTTAAAAATATTATGTGTATAATTGTTATGCGAAAATAAATCTTAATCATTGGGAATACATTTATTGACCTATTTAAAAAAGTTAAATCACCATAATAATTATAATTATACTACTGAATCTTTTAAAAACTGTAGATTTGAAGGTTTTCGAAAAAAAATATTGATAAATCTTTTAAAAAGAAAAAAATACGAGTAACACTTAATGTAGAAGTGAAGATTTTCGGGGGAAAAAAAGCAAAAAAAAAAAAATATTTACGAATAATCCTTTAAAAGAAACATAAAAAAAACACCTTAATGAATATACTAAAATATAACAAATAAGAAATAGTCAAATAAGGAGCATATTAGATCTGGAAAAATCTTGGAAAAAACATATTGACAAAATTTTAAAAATCGAAAAAAAATATGCACTTTGACATGGACCAAGCGAACAAAAGAACCCAGATAGTATAATTTTTGAATCATACTTACATGAATTTCTTCTACTTATAGTCTTTAATTAACTCTAGTATTGACATTAAATTTATTAAATTCGAATCTAAAAGGCATTAAAGATTAAAGAATATGTATATTGATGTAAATTGTCGATGAGGTGGAAAATTAGAGAAAAATTTATCTTTTTTTTCTGTTAGGGTGGAGACCCGATAGAGATCGGAATAAGAGGTGAAAAGTGTGAGGGTGATACTTGAGAATGGGTAGGATCACAAAAAGAAGAAAGATGATGATGAACAAAGATTGGTTTAAAGGAGCTTAAAAATATAAGAGGTGACTGATGAGGAGTGCGGCGAAACTTTAAGATAGGGTTAGAGAGCCACATGAAATAGGACGATGGGGTAAAATGAGTGAGGAGCTGGTTGGGTAGGGTTAATTACTTAAAACATATTTTTGGTTATGTATAATTTGTTTAGCTTTTAAGTTTTGGTGAGTTTATCCGTTTATATGTCAAAATCAGAATTTATAAGTAGATAATACAGACTTACGGAGTACGATAGTAGTGAATAATATGGGATATGGTAGTTTTTGTGAAGCGGTTTTGCCCAATAAGACGGTTTTATTGTCTAAAAATACAAATTATTTATTAGCATTAAATAAAAAGTTTTCTAATAAAAATAGACCGTTTACAATATGATGTCATACTATTCTATAATTTGTGTAAGTGACATATTTGTCATTTTGTGAAAAGTTATTTACCTGATATGGAAATAGATAACGAATGAATAATATATTTAAAATAAAAACAGATAACAAATGATCCGGCCGGAGGAAATAATAGTTTTGGACTCATATTTTAGTCGTATTTGCATTTAAAGAACTGAGAATGTCAGCCCAATTACAATTTAGGCACACTAGGATTGTTGGTCTAAATATTGTAGGAGTATAATTTATAAATGTACATTTATTTTAACATGTCGAGATAATATAAAGTTACTTTCACTCCCGTCGGCCCTCCATTTTTTTGTTCTTTATATCAGTTTAAATGTATTAAAACCATGTTATATTCATTAGATACTTTTAATCAATTTAATTGATCATGAATTTAAAATTCATTTTATAAACATGTACTTATATTTTGTTTTTATCTTTACCGCTGGCAAAAAAAAAACTTATATTTTGCTTGAATATATTCTCATTGCAGTTTGTTTTGCGATGTCAATAAAAAAAGTCAAGGATAATCATACTCATTTAAGTGCTCTTATATACAATGATAAATTAATAACGCATATTATTAATTACGACCCGTGCATTTTTGCACGGGTTTAAAACTAGTAACCTTATATTTCTGACAAGCTTTCGTTTGCATTAATTTTTTAAGGTAAATAGCAAACATTTTAACAATAATTATGGGAAACTTAATGAGAATTTTTTTCTCAAGTCTTGTGCATCTTCCATTTAATAATACCAAGTTTTTATATGCCTAAAATAAAAATTCGCAAGGAAAGATTGTCAGATAAGGTTATATTAATCAATCACGGAACTCCAACCATTAGTTTGAACATCTAAGACTTCTACTTAAAATGCATATGCTATCAGTAAATCTCTCAAACAAGTTAATATTCAAAATGCATCAATTTTAAATCTCGGATCTTGGGGGATTTCAGAGCATAAATCTTGTAGAGAGCGAACTGGCACCTCTATACATCAACCCATACTCCAATTTGGGGTCAACCACAAACTCAAGTCCCAGGGATACTTCCCAGGAATGCCGTTAAACCCCATCAATAAGAATACCTTTGCACCTTACAAAGAAGGAAACTCTCAAAGGATACCATTAGGATTGGGGTACAAACCCACGAAAGAAGAAGCCTTAGAAATGCTCACTCAGTTTCAAAACCATAAAAATAAAGGAATCCAAATGCGATCCTATATCCCTACCCTAAATGGATACTTCGTTAGAGAAGGGAGTCAAGAGTACTTTCATGGGTTTCCCGAACCTTGGCATTATAAAGGAATGCAACTAGCTGGAATCGAGGTCTTCCACGATTGATATTTCATCCCTTCAGAAACAGTTCCTACCGTCAAAGCTCGTCAAACACCTTGTTTAGACGAACAAGCCGTTAGCCTTCTGTTTGGGGAAGACCGATTTGTCAGAGCAGCACAGGATTAGATCATTACCATGATATTTCAAGATGACCATTTCAATCCAAGAGTGCTAATCACCGAAACCAGTTCGAATCAGCAGAAAGGGTGGAGAAAGTCGATCAAGTGGACTAACAACTAAGGAAAGCTCTTCAAGGTCACTACTGGAGAAGTAAAGATGTTCAAAGGAGAACCTGAAGACAAGGAATTCGAGTCAGAGTCAAAGTCGGAGTCGAAATCAGAATCTGAGTCTAGAAAAGTCGCTAAAGAGTCTTCTTCTGTCGTCACTCCCCATCCCTTTGTTTCTCCTAGCATAGCGTCGCATAGTAACAGTAGATTGGGAAATGTCCCAACAACTATCCCTTTACCGCCACTGACTACTGAACAGATGACTTCTTTGTTTCAGCTATTTTCAAAATTTAATATGAATAAATCAGATTATGCTTACTCCTTGTGTTTTTCTGAATGCAATTCTATTTACGATGATAATGAGGATGATCCTAATCTAAACTCAGTCGAATTACCTCCCTATATAGTTAAAGAGATATTGCAAGAGGGGGAAGGGGCACCAGTTATAGAGAACACCGAACCCATCAACGTAGAAACCGAACTAGAACCCCAAGAACTTAGGATAGGGACGACCTTAAACCCAACTGAAAGGGCCAGTTTCATCGATATCCTATACGAGTTCAAGGACGTTTTTGCTTGGTCTTACAAGGACATGCCAGGGATCGATAGGGATATTGCAGAACATAGAATTCCAATCAAACCAGGTTTCTGATATATGATTTATTTGCACCAAATTTCTCCTTTTCTTTTACGCATTCCGACTCATATCGAGTCGGTTTTATATGCCTTTCCTTGTATTTTGTGCCCAATCCCCATACCTGTGATTTGGTGTATCCTCTTGTAGGAATCGAATCGAGTATGGAGGAATTGGGGCAAGGAAGGCATTCCAATGCCTTTACATGAAGAAGAGGTGAAAATTGCTGAATGTTGTGTTCTGCCGGCAGACCGGCAGCCGGTCTGGCCACCGGCAGAACACCTCCCCCACTTTACCAAGTAAAAGGAAGAAGGGTGCTGAAGGCCGTGTTCTGCCGGCAGGTCGGCCCACCGGTAGAACACAACAACTAGATTGAATTGGAATTAGAGGAGAAAAAGAAGTTTGGTCTCGCAACCGGTAGGAGCACCGGCTGTCGGCCAACCGGCAGAGCACATCACAAGGAAGAATTTGAAGACCTGAAGACAGTGTTCTGCCGGCAGGCCGGCAGCCGGTCCACCGGTAGAACACACTTGCCAGCTAATTTTCAAACTTCAAGTTCATTTGACCGTTCTGCCGGTAGGCGAACCGACAGCCGGTCCACCGGCAGAACGCAGCAGCTGACGGATTTTGGGCTTTTCTCCTCTTTTCTCCTCTTTTCTTCTTAATCTTATGAAAGACTATAAATACCCCTCCCTTAACCTTTTGTACACACAACCCTAGATCTGGAAACTTTCCCTAATTATTGTAATCTTTCCTTAATCAAGCTTTAATCTTTCCATAATAATTATTAATTACTTAGTGAAATTAGTTAGTATTAGTGAGAATCAATTGTTTACACTTGGTTTTTGAGGATTGTATTGGGAGATTTTGGAGGATTTCCTTCATTTATTCAATCAAAGCAATCATCTTTACTTTTGTTGGTACATCTCTTTCCTTATTTACTTTGTTAATCAATTGTTTACATTTTGACTTGCCTTTTATAATTGTTAGAATTATTACTATGTCATCTCCTTTTGTTGTTTGCTCTTCTCCATTTATTTGCTTGAACAATTTAAACATGAGTGAGTAGTTACCCTTCTAGGGTTTAGGGGGAGTCTAAATGAGATTATTGGGCATGATAGTTTGATTATTTTGAGTCTTTGGTGTAGAATTTGTCTTTCTTAGCATTGCATGCAAGGTGTTTGATGAATTGTGTGAGTGAGAACTTGTACTTTTTGTCTTAGTTGCTTAATTCCTCCATTAAATGGGAGTTTGTGGTGGTCTTGTTGCATGCTTTAGAATGGGTAGTTTCTCAATGAGAGTTGGCAATCACCTATAGGATAATCAAGAGATTGAATCCCGTCCTAGGACAAACCTTCATCTTAGACTCTTTAAATAGACTTGTTTGCCCATAGATCATTTAGATAACCCCGAAAGCCCTAGCCTTTAATCAATTGAACACATATTTCTATAATAATTTGTTTAGTTGCATCAAGTAGTTTAAATCAAACCCTTTTCCTTCATTTTTTACTAGACTAGACTCTTACTTAGACTAAGTAGAAACCCCCTCCATCCGTGTGGTTCGACCCCGATTTAAGCTTAAATTGGGTTAATTTTGTTGGTGGTAAGCGACTTGACCCTATCGTTAAAATCTTACACATCAAATGGCGCCGTTGCCGGGGATGGCGTTAGGTTATACTTAGTTTTGCGTAGAGTCTTTGCTTTAGTCTTATCTCAATTGTTAGTTTGTTTTAGTAGTTGTGTGTTCTTTGTAGAGTGTGTGATTTCTTGCCTTCCCCTAGTGTGTAAAAACAAAACACTAGGAGACTAACGGTTTGTTGAGTGCATGCCTAGAAGGAACCACCAAGCTCTTCTTTTCAACTCCGACCCCGAAAGGCTTTTTAGAACCTTGAGGACAAGGACCCTTGAGAGAGTTAGGAATAATTCCTCTCAAGCAAACTTTGACCAACCAAATTCACACATCCCACAAAATATTGATACCACAACCACACTTCAACCAAACCTCACAATTGAGACTCTACTAGAAAACCCCTTTCATAACTTCCCTATTACAAATAACCCACCTCAATCACCACCCCCTCATATGCAAAATCCACCACCACAATTGGCTCTTAGAGATCATAACCGGCCTAACCATAATGATTCATGTAACCCTATCAATTTTGGCACCTTGGCCCCAAACAACTTTGAAATGCATCCCGCCCAAGTCGGGTTGATTGAGAAGGATTTGTTCGGGGGACATATTGAAGAGGATGCCCATGCTCACCTCCGGAAGTTTAAGAGGAAGGTTTCAATGATGAAAAAGAATGGGGTGTCCGAAGACACCTTGAGAATGATGTTGTTTCCGTTTTCATTGACGGGCAAGGCGGACAGATGGTTGAACATTCACCCACCGGATACCTTCACTACATGGGATGCCTTGGCTAAAGCATTCATGGCCAAATATTACCCTTCATCAAAGACCGCGATGCTCCGTAATGAGATTCATACATTTCAACAAGAGGACGGGGAGTCTTTGGGTGAAGCTTGGGACCGTTATCAAGACTTGATAGCAAGTTGCCCCCACCATGGAATACCGGAATGGTACATCACTCAAACATTCTTTCAAACTTTACTTCCGAGGACTAAGGAAATGGTAAACGCCTCCGCGGGGGGAGGATTTGATCACTTGAATGATGAAGAGGGCACGACATTGATCAAGAAAATGGTAGATTCGGAAGCAAACTATGGTTCTAGAGGAAACATGCTAAGAAAGAATGGGAAGTTTCCCAAGGAAAACTCCTCTAACTCCGAGACAAATGCCAATCTCGACTTACTCACAAAACAATTTGAGAAGTTTCAAAGAAATCAAGTGCACCAAGCCGCGACCTCACATGGGCCACCCATGGAGGAAGTGGTTCAAGTTTCAAGTTGTGAGCTTTGTGGAGGGACTGGTCATACATATGACTTGTGTGCCAAAAATTACAATGATGTCTACGAAGAGAATGTTCAAGAGGTTAACGCTTTTCAAAGCTTTAACAACAATTCAAGACCCACAAGACCACCTTTCAACAACCCAAACGTCTACAATCCAAATACCAATTTCTACCACCCCGGCTTAAGGAACCACCCCAACTTTAGCTACAAAAGTACCAATGTTCAAAACCCAAAACACCTTCAACCACAAGCCCCAAACAATCCACCCGGTTTTGCTCAACCAAGGGGAATATTCCCCAACCCAAGAACTAATCCCGGGAATCAAAACCAATGGCCAAACAACAATCAAAACCAAAATTATGGGAATCAACCACAAGGATACCAAGATTTTGGTGGAAATCAAAGCAACCAAGGGTTTTACCAAGGGAATCAAGTGAACCAAGCAAACCAAGGATTTGGGCAAGGGTATGTTCAAGGGTTTCAAGAACAAGGTCAAGGATCAAACTTTAACAACAATGGTCCTAGAGCTAACCTCCAAGGGGGACAAAACAACAACCAAGGTTCCAATGCTCGGTATGACTATGGGTTCCCTTTACCCATAGCCAACCAACCTTATCAAGAACCCCAAGGTGAGCTCTCTCAAGTTGAGCTTTTGAAGATGATAAAGAACATGTAACTTCAACATAGTCAAGAGATGGCAAATTTTGCTAAGGCAACCCAACAAGAACAAGCAAACTTGAGGGCTACCTTCCTTAAAGACATGAGAGAAATGGAATCTAGGATGGCTTATCATGCTATGGCTAACCCTCAACGACCGCCCGGTGGTCTATTGGCCCAAGGACAAAGCTCCAAGGATGCCTCAAATAGGCACCATGCTCATGCGGTAGTGTTAAGGAGAGGTGTAGAGCTTGAGGACCCCTACAAGGACCTTGTAGTAGAAGTTGATGAAGATCCAAAGGGAAATGAGTTGGAAATGAATGGTGAAGAGGAAAGCTCACCCATTGAACCGTTGGATAAAGCTAGTGAAGACAAGAAAGGGAAGAAAGCTTGTGAAGACTTGTCTAGAAGGGGAAGTCAAGTGGACAAGGATGTTGATGGATATGTGGAAGACCTCCCTTATGAGGAGGAAGCTATTGAAGAAGTACCTTTGCAACACTCTAAAAAGGTAACAAAGAATTCGGCTCCTCCAAAGGTACCTTCCAATTCTCAACTTGTTCCGAAAATTCTTTACCCTTCAAGAGCCATAAATAGTAGGGAAAACCTTAAGTATGCCAAGTTTTGTGATATGCTTGAGAAACTTGAGGTTACCCTACCCTTTACGGAGGTGATTATGAACATGCCAACCTACTCAAAATTTTTAAAAGATATTTTGACAAAGAAAAGAGTCTTGGGTGACCAATAAATAGTGGCTATGGAAGAGGCATGTAGTGCTCATATCCTTAATAAAATGCCCACTAAGCTTGGTGACCCGGGAAGCTTTTCAATCCCATGTGTAGTTGGTGGTGTTCCCATATCTAGAGCTCTTTGTGATTTGGGAGCAAGTGTGAGTGTTATTCCTTTAAAGGTTGCAAAGAAAATCGGCATTCAAAACCTTGCTCCCACTTCGATGACTCTCCAATTGGCGGATAGGTCCGTCAAGCACCCTATGGGGGTGCTTGAAGACGTACCCGTCAATGTTGGAAAGCTTTTAATTCCCACCGATTTTGTTGTCCTTGATATTCCGGAGGATAGCCATACTCCCATCATCCTAGGTAGGCCATTCTTGGCTACCGGAGGAGTACTCATTGATGTGAAAAATGGGCGGCTAACCTTCCAAATTGAGGGCAACAACGTCGAATTTATCCTACCGAATTTGATGAAAGGACCAAAGATGGAAAGGTTGAGCACTATTGAGTTGATAGATGAGGTGGTACATGAAGTAGCCCGTGAAGAAGCGGAGATGGAAGAGGTTTTTCAAATCTCCTTGCATGATGAAGCTATGAAGGAAGATCATGAAGTTGATGAGGAACTTTTGAAGAAAGTGGAGGGCTTTCTCCCTCCAAAGGTACAACTCAAACCCCTACCTCCCTCACTCAAGTATGCTTTCCTTGATGAGGGGGAGGCTTACCCAGTGATCGTAAAAGCTAACCTAAGTGAGTCCCAAGAAAAGAAGCTTTTGGAAATCTTGAAAACTCATAGAGGGGCACTTGGGTATAGTATTGATGACATCAAGGGCTTAAGCCCGAGTTTGTGCATGCATAGTATTGTTTTGGAATAGGGGAGTCAACCCAAGGTAGATGGTCTTAGGAGGATAAACCCTAAAATGGCCGAGGCGGTTAAAAATGAAGTGTTGAAATTACTTGAGGTCGGGATTATCTACTAAATAACCGATAGCAAATGGGTTAGTCCGGTTCACGTGGTACCAAAGAAAGGGGGGGGGGGGGGGGTACAAATGGTTGAACAAGAGGATGGGACCACCCTACCTACTAGACCGGTGACCGGGTGGCACATGTGTATTGACTATAGGAAGCTCAATGCCGCCACCCTCAAAGACCATTTCCCGATTCCCTTCATAGACCAAATGCTAGAGAGGCTCGCGGGCCATGCATACTATTGCTTTCTAGACGGTTATTCCGGGTTCTTCCAAGTTCCCATCCACCCGGATGACCAAGAGAATACAACCTTCACTTGTCCAATATGAGTCTATGCCTATCGTAGGATGCCATTCGGGCTTTGCAATGCGCCCGACACCTTTCAAAGGTGCATGATGGCAATCTTTTCGGACTTTCTAGAGAAAAGCATGGAAGTTTTCATGGACGACTTTAGTGTCCACGGGGACTCGTTTGATCATGGTCTTGAGAAATTGACTAGTGTGTTAAAGAGATGTGAGGAGCACAACCTCGTCCTTAATTGGGAAAAATGCCATTTTATGGTAGAGGAAGGGGTTGTACTCGGTCACGTTGTCTCTAGTAGGGGTATTGAGGTTGATGGTGCTAAAGTTGCCGTTATAGAGAACTTGTCACCTCCTTCCAATGTAAAGGGAGTGAGAAGTTTTCTAGGCCACGCCGGATTCTATAGGCGTTTCATCATTTTTCAAAGATAGCAAAACCATTGACCTCATTACTTCTCAAAGATGCCCCCTTTGTGTTTGATGAATCTTGTCTTGAAGCTTTTCATAGGTTGAAGAGAGCATTGGTCACGGCCCCAATAATCCGGGCTTCGGATTGGAGCCTTCCCTTTGAGATCATGTGTGACGCTTCGGACTTCGCGGTTGGTGCGGTACTAGTCAAATGGTGGATAGGAAGCACCATGTGATATATTATACAAGTAAGACCCTTGATCAAACACATTGCGGGTATTCGACAACCAAGAAAGAAATGCTAGCAATTGTTCACGCCGTGGAAAAGTTTCGGCAATACCTTGTTGGATCTAAGGTGGTGGTTTACTCCGACCACACCGCCTTAACACAATTGATGGTGAAGAAGGACGCTAAACCCCGACTTTTGAGATGGGTGCTACTCCTTCAAGAATTTGATCTAGAAATTAAGAACAAGCCGGGATCCGAAAACCTTGTGGCGGATCATCTTTCGAGATTAACTAAAGAGTCCCGAGGGGACAAAGACGATGGGGTCCCTATTGATGAATGGTTACCCGACGATTCTATCCTTGCTATTACCCATTCCACCCCTTGGTATGCGGATATAGCCAATTTCTTGAGTTCTAGCTTTATCCCCGAAGAATTCGATAACCAAGCTAGGAAGAAGTTGAGATATGAATCAAAGAGATATGTGTGGGAGGACCCTTACCTCTATAGAAGGTGCAATGATGGGATTTACCGGAGATGTGTCTCTCAAGAAAAAGGCCGTACAATTCTCCAAGCTTGCCATGCCACCACTTATGGAGGGCACTTGTCCACATCTAGGACCCAAGCTCGGGTTCTTCATTGTGGCTTCTATTGGCCCTCCTTATTCAAAGATGCATATGCCATGGTACACTCTTGTGATTCTTGTCAAAGAAGAGGTAACATTGGAAAGAGAGATGAGATGCCGTTGAACAGCATCTTAGAAGTTGAGCTTTTCGATGTGTGGGGGGTGGATTTCATGGGACCATTCCCATCTTCATTTGGTAACCAATATATATTAGTTGCGGTGGACTATGTGTCCAAATGGATCGAAGCAATATTCGCCCCTACCAATGACTCAAAGGTTGTTTCCAAGCTTTTCAAAGACTATATTTTCCCCCGTTTTGGAGTACCCCGGGCCGTTATAAGTGATGGTGGTTCACATTTCATCAACCTAACCATTTATGCACTCCTCAAGAAGTACGGTGTCCGGCATAAGGTAGCTCTAGCTTACCACCCCCAAACAAACGGGCAAGTGAAAGTCTCCAATAGATAAATCAAGGCTATATTGGAGCGGGTTGTGAACAAGTCTAGGAAGGATTGAAGTGTCAAGCTCAACTATCTGTTGTGGGCTCTAAGAACCGCATACAAGACCCCAATCGGCACTACTCCTTACCGGTTGGTCTATGGTAAGTCTTGCCACTTACCTCTCGAGTTGGAACACAAAGCAAGATGGGCCCTCAAAGAGCTCAACTATGACTTAGATGTCGCGGGAAACAAAAGGTTTCTTCAACTCAATGAACTTGATGAGTTGAGGATGGATGCTTATGAGAGTGCAAGACTTTACAAAGAAAGAACCAAGAAATGGCATGACTCAAAAATCACACGAAAGGAGATCATTGTGGGTGACAAGGTACTACTCTTCAACTCCCGTTTTCAACTATTTCCCGGGAAGTTGAGGTCTCGGTGGTCGGGACCCTTTGAGGTAGTCGCCGTGTTCCCTTACGGTTCCTTTGAGTTGAAGAATGACAAGGGAGAATGTTTCAAGGTGAATGGTCATCGAGTTAAGTACTTCTATGAAGGTCTACCCATTGAGACCCGAAATGAAGTTGATTTGGAAGACCCCCCATCCTTGGGGGATGATTAATTTCAAAATTGAGCAAGCTTTGGTTTGGTGGAGTTCGACAAGAACCACCATTTGTATATAGCATGCATTTTAGGTAGACAATGAGAGATTTGGAACCATACTTTGTCAACTTTGGATTGGTGACGGAGGTCACATTTGAAGAAAACAAGCATTATTTTCGTTTGACCCGAAATCCCGACATGATGCGTCGGCGTAGTTGTGGAAAACACGAATCCCATGGTCAACGAAAAGTCTCGAATTTCGAGTTTGTGAAAATTGAACAAATTGAATGAAAAATGTTGAAAATGAGCTGAATGTTGGGTTCTGCCGGTAGACCGGCAGCCGGTGCCTCTACCGGCACCGAGACCAAATTGATTTGTTGAAAATTTGAAGAGTGTTGTGTTCTGCCGGTAAGCCGGCAGCCGGCAGGACACACATGAGTTTGCTGAAAACTTGACAAATGCTGATAGGGAGTGTGTTCTGCCGGCAGGCCGGCAGCCGGCCCACCGGCTGGACACACCTGAAGACTTGAGGAAATTGATTAATAGTGAAGAGGAGTGCTCTGCCGGTAGGCCGGCAGCCGGCTCACCGGCAGGACACACCTGTCATAGAAAAATTGGATATGTGGAGAGTGTTCTACCGGTGGACCGGCTGCCGGTTCGTCCACCGGTAGCGAGAACAAAATTTTTTGAAGAAAAATTCGAGAAATTAGAAAAAGAGGGCGTGTGCTCAGCCGGCAGACCGGCTGCCGGTTCGCATACCGGCACAACGCGTCACACAGACCACGATTAAAACAAAAAGAACCCCTAACTTCGTCATTTTCATCGACACTTTTTCCCTCATTTCTCATTCATTTCTTCTCCATTTTCACCCTACTCCCTCAAATCTCACCCTATCTTCTACCTACCTTCACTAAACTCCCTCAAATCTTCACAATGGTGGGAAGGAGAACAAGAGCTGATGTTGCAAGGGCACAAGCCGAGTTGATTGAGCGCGCCGCGAGCGATACAAACCCCGACCCGGATTATCCTTAGGTAGAGTTTGCCACACAAACTCAAAAGGGTAAGTTTATTCTATTTAAAAATCGTCCCCTAACCCCCACTAAGTTTTTGCATCATCCGTCCTTATCGGCCCTCGGGTTAGCTAGGGAGACGGAAGATCTTTTTGCCGGGGTAGGAATGAGGGGAATGTACTCAATGCATGAATATACTTACCCCCGAATCACTTGGGAATTCTTGAGTAGTTTGCGGATTAGCAAGTACCGACAAACAAATATGGTGGCTACCCTTAGTTTCCGTCTTATGAACCGGGACCACACTATTTCATTGGGTCGGTTGGCTCATATGTTTGGGTTAGATAATGCCGCATCACATAACCCACCCGCTGATTTTCATTATTCCCGAGTGTGGAAGGCGATTTCCGGTCTAGAGGATAAGGTCGGGGTGAAAAGAGCCGCAATTAGTTGCCACAATCCCGTCATTCGGGTGTGGCATCGATTTATGGGATGCACTGTTCTTGCGGTGGATGAGCCGTGGGTATTTCGGACCAATGAGCTTGAAATTTTGGGGTCCTACTTGTTTACAAAACCCACCGCCTTCAAAATTAATGTGGCTCACCACCTTGCCATTCATTTGTCAAAAATTGTCAATGCTCCGGGGCAAAAAGTCCCAATACATGTGGGTGGCATCATCACCCGAATTGCTCAAAATTTGGACCGTCCGGTAGACCTTTCTACCATGAATTGGATACCCGGGGACACTTACTTGACCAAACGTTATTTAGCCAACAACCTTGACTGGATTAAGGTCAACCCCATTGACGATCACGAGTATTGGCAAATCAACTACAAGAATTCTATCCGGCTTGCCAATGTCACCGTCATTAAAATTGAGAAAGATAAGGAAGACTACCTCCTCCCGATTGAAGCGGAGGTATCCACCGACCAACCTCCCCCCAATCCTCCACGTGTGTATTCACGAGATCATAGAGTGGACACTCCCTCCTCCCTCCAATACACCATGCCACAAACTCACCAACCCCCACCTTGGCAATTTCAACCCGGTGAGGGGTCCTTCTCGAGCCAACCTTCCTACCCTCCTGTTAGGCCCAGTTTAGCCTGGTCTGATCATAGCCTAGCCCGACCCTACTAGGCTGATTAAGGCAACCTAGGACCGGACAAGTCTTACTACTATAAAGCCGTTAAAGAACATCACAACAAGAAGGCTACTAAATCCTGGCAGAAAGGCTTGATGGTAAGCACAGAATAGCCTGGTAATACTCCTAGGCAGGCTGGATTGAGTTGAAAAGCAGGCCATCGATTACAACAAGATTAATGATCATGTCCTATTATCAAGGAAGACCAAGTCTAATCACGAAGCTATATTACCAATGAACCTGGACATACAAGAGGAGGATGAGTTGCTGAAATATTCAAAGGAGAACGAGTCAACCGAGTTAATAGGGAGTGTGCCCTATTAATCCGGTAACAGCTCCAACAAAAGAGGGGAACGTTAAAGATGAATCCAACGTTATCATTTGAGAAGTATAAATAGAATGGAAACACAATTGTAAAGGAGATACACATTTTTGCTTATTAATCAATATATATCACAAATTATCCTCTATTTTCTCTCTGGTGTTTGAGTTTATGCGCCTGTTTGTATTTAGCCTATATTAAAAACGTAATAACACAATTTATATTATATTCTCTTCTGTCATCCGTTCATACTTATATTTCTAATTTATAGAACTAGATACCCTGACTACTCTATTATTAAGCCGGATCCTTTCAGGAAAATCCTGCTAAAACAATTGGCGCCCACCGTGGGGCATCTAGTTCTTCAACCAATAAAATTCCCTTCATCATTTAATATTCACACACAAAAATGGTGGAACTCACCGCAGAACAACAATTAGCGGCTGCCCTGGCCAAGATCAAAGAATTGGAAACAATCCAAGAGAAGGCAGCTCAGGCTGAAGCAGAAATCAATAGGCTGAAGGAATCTGAGTCTAGCCTGAAGAAGAAATTGGAAAATCAGGCTTCGGGCTCCAAGACCAGATTCGAACCAGGAACCCCATTCTCATCCATTATCAAAAACATTGACTTCTCTAATTTTGGAACCCCGGAGAAGGACACATTATCCGGCACCCCAACCATTCCCAATGATGAGACAAACAAAACTGAAGCAACAATAATGATGGCTATGCTTCTTCAGAAATCCAAAAACTCCACAACAAAATAGAAAATATACCCGGAGTGCCGGACCACGTGGGGCAAGTAGAAGTTGATGACTTTGCAGATTCACCCTTTGCGGATGAAATTGCAAAGATTGATCTCCCCAAGAAATTTCTTGTTCCATCCATGAGAACTTATGATGGAACCTCCGATTCACAAAATCATGTTGCCATATTCAAACAAAAATGTTGGCTGCCTCAATACCCGGTGAACTCGTGCAAGTCTGCATGTGCAAAGGCTTTGGTACAACCCCGACCGAGCAAAGATTACAATGGTTCATCAATCTCCCAAATGGAGGTATCAAGAATTTTGCGGAATTGATCAATGCCTTCAATCAACAATTCGCAAGTAGCGAGATATGGCCAAGAGACCCGATGAACTGCTCGGGATAAAGCAACTTCCTGAAGAATCTCTCAAAGAATTCCTGGCCGATTTGTCAAAGAAAAAGTGGCCATTCCCGGATGCGATGAAGAAACAAATGGTAGAAGCATTCGGCAAGGAGTCCTGCTCGACGGTGACATCTATGCAGATCTCGAACAAGAAAGCATGTCCAACCTTTGCCACTGTTCAATCCATCGCTTTAGAGCATGTCAGATTGGAAGAAGACCTCAACTTCAGAACGAACTCATCCGGAGGAAAGCAAGGCTATGGACACACTAACAGGAAAAGTTCCTACCAGAAAGGAAGCAATCCCGGATCAAGACCCTATTCCAGGCCTGAACGATCTGAAGTCAATATGGCACAAGAACATAAAGGTAACCTTTCTAGCCTTCCAACTATTCCTGAATATAACTTCTCTATTAATACTGCAGGATTAATCAAACGCCTGGAAAACCTGGGAGATACAGTTAGATGGCCAAAGAAATCTGATAACCCCAGGAAACATCCAACAAGATGGTGTGACTTCCATCGGGACATCGGACACACCACGAAAGAATGCATCCAACTCGAAACAGTGGCATATCTTCTAAAGAAAGGCTACTTGAAAGACATAATCCAGCAGCCAAAGAACAAAGATGAAGGACAAAACAAGAGAGACCCGGAAGCGGCGAGACCCTCCTCCTCCTCCCCCATCTATGAAGTCAAATTCATAAATGGAGGATCGAAATCGTGGTCCCACTTTCTCGGCCGCAAAAGAATATCCAGGGAATCCAGACTCCAACCTCCTCCCAGGCCCAAGTCATTGCCTGCTATTACCTTTGATGACTCGGATCTGCAAGGAATATCGATCTACACCATGACACCGGTAATCACCATGCAAATCGGCACAAAGAAAGGTGTCAAGAATCCGATAGACGGAGGCGCTCAATCAACCTGGTGATGCTTGACGTCCTTAAAGCTATGAAGATAGACGAAGGAAGATCATCAAGAAATCCAGCGTCCTGGTTGGATTCGATGGAGAGACAAAGAACACCACAGGAGAAATCACCTGCTACCTATGTAGAAGGCGTGGCTTCATATGAAAGATTTGGAGTAATGGATTGCCTATCCTCGTATAATGTAATCCTGGGCAGACCATGGATCCACAATGTCAAAGCAATCCCATCAACATACCATCAATGCGTGAAAATTCCAACAGAATGGGGGATAACCACCATCGAGGAGAACAAAGGACGGCTCGGAATGTTACACTCGGGCTTTGAAACCCTCAAAGTCGGAGTAAGTCCCTTGCATAGCAATTAAAGTCACCTGTCAGGGAAGAATATATAGCACAATCACAGATGAAAACAGGAGAAGTCACATTAAACCCGAATTCCCCGACAGAAAGTACTTGTAGGGTCAGATGCACCCGACTCAATCAGACCAAATCTGGTCAGCTTTCTCAAAACTAAAATGTCTTGTTTTGCTTGGTCACATTTTGATATGACTGGTATAGATGCTGATGTTATTACTCATAAGTTAAATATTGACAAATCCTTTAAGCCTGTACAGCAAAAGAGAAGAAAATTCGCTGCAGAGAGGCATGAAATCATCAACCAAGAAGTTGACAAGCTACTAGACATGGGAATGATCGAAGTAATGTACCCGACTCGGCTTGCAAACGTAGTAGTCGTCCAAAAGAAAAAAGGCAAATGGAGAGTCTGTGTAGACTACACCGACTTGAACAAAGCCTGCCCAAAAGATCCATTTCCCCTGCCACACATCGATGCAATGGTAGATGCCACTGCAGGACACGAAATGTTAACATTCATGGATGCCTCCAGCGGATTTAATCAGATAAAAATGCATCCAATGAGACCAGGAAAGCACACTTTCATCACTGAAAGAGGTATATATTGTTATCTTTGCTATGCCCTTTGGATTAAAAATGCGGTGCAACCTACCAAAGGCTAGTCAACATGATGTTCAAAGACCAGATAGGAGACACCATGGAAGTCTATATAGATGACATGGTAGTCAAGTCAAAAAAGGCAGAAGACCACGTCAAAGACCTGGAAGTAGCCTTTCAAATACTGGAGAAATTCAATATGAAGCTCAACCCACAAAAATGCCACTTGAGTCTCGGCGAGGCAAGTTCCCCGGGCTACATGGTGACAAAAGAGGAATAGAAGCCAGCCCTGAACATATCAAAGCTATTCTGGAGCTAGAACCACCAAAGACAGTCAAAGACATACAAAAACTGGCTGGAAGAATAGCGGCCCTGAACAGGTTTATTTCAAGATCATCAGAGAGGTGCAAATCATTGTATAACCTACTAAGGAAAAACAAGGACTTTCAATGGAACCCTGATCATCAGACCGCCTTTGAAGACCTAAAGATATATATATCCTCTCCTCCCCTGCTTTGCAAAACCAATCAAAGATGAACCCCGACAAAGATACATCGATCCCACTTCTTTGTCGGTCGATCCTGGTCAAAGAAGCGAGACGGACAACAGCACCCTGTCTATTATGTAAGTAAAAGTCTACTGGACGTAGAGATCAGGTATGGCCTACTTGAAAAATATGTTTTAGCTTTAATTATGAGTTGCACAAAATTAAGACCATATTTTGAAAGTCACCCTATAATAGTCGAACCAATCTCCCTATCAAGTCCGTACTTAGGAAACCGAATTATCCTGGACGAATGTGTAAATGGTCGATACAGCTAAGCACATACAACATAACATTTGAACCAAGGACAAGAATTAAGTCACAAGCATTAGGCGATTTTGTGGTGATTTTAGTCCGACCCTAGAACCCGACCTAATAAAAGAAGTGAATAAACCGACCAGACCAAACAGGACCTAGAATGGACCCTATTTGTCGATGGTGCAGCCAACATGAGGGGCACAGGACTGGGGTTAGTACTAAAATCGCCACGGGGGATAAGATAGTACAGCTATAAGTCTGTGCATTTGAGGCTACCAACAATGAGGCAGAATATGAAGCCCTGATAGCCGGATTAAAGGTATGTATTGACCTTGGTGTGCAAAACCTAAAGGTACGTACTGATTCCCTTCTTATCTCCAACCAAGTAAATGGGATATATACTGCAAAAGACTCCAAAATGATGCTTTATCTGGACGTTGTCCAAATTTTAAAAGGAAAATTTCGAAATTTTAATATTGACCAAATTCCCAGGGATTTGAATACCCAGGCCGATGCTCTAGCCGGCCTAGGATCCAACTTTAGTCCCCTTGACTTCGACAAAATACCATCGTGCATTTATTAGAACCTGCAATAAATAAACAAGATGAGAGTTTCCCAATCTACATTGCTAATTCTTGGACAAAACCTTACTATGATCTACAACAGGAATCCTTCCCTTAAATAAGCAAGATGCCAGAGCACTAAAAATAAAAGCTGCTTCATATACTATTATTGACAACGTGCTTTTTAAGAAATCGCAGGCCGGGCCGTACCTCAGATGCCTGGAACCACAAGAAGTTGAGCAGATACTATCAGAAATCCATGAAGGATACTGTGGAAATCATAAAGGTGGAAGAAGCCTGGCAAGCAAAGTACACAGAACAGGTTATTATTGGCCTACCCCGAGAGCCGATCGCCTGGATTTTAGCTCTAAATGCAAAGCTTGTCGATTCACGGACCATACATCCATCACCATCCGAGGAGCTACATTCCATATCCGCACCACGGCCATTTATGAAGTGGGGCATGGATATAGTAGGAAAACTACCTCAAGCACCGGACAAAGTTTTCATGCTAGCAATGACTGATTACTTCTCCAAGTGGATAGAAGCTGAATCATACAGGCAAGTCAAGGAGAAGGATGTCATAGCATTCATCAAACACAACATCATATGTAGATATGGCATCCCCTCTGAAATAGTATGCGACAATGGCACACAATTTGTGGGAAAAAGAACAACAGCCTTCTGTGCTCAATGGAACATCAATCTGGTAACATCCACACCAGGATATCCAAAAGCCAACGGTCAGGCAGAATCCAGTAATAAAGTGGTAATCAACTGCATAAAGAAAAAGCTGGAAAGAAGAAAAGGTAGATGGGCTGAAGAGCTCCCCCTGGTCCTTTGGGCTGAACCACGCCTAAAACATCCACTGGCCAAACCCCTACTCCTTGGTCTATGGATGTGAAGCGAAATCCCGCCGAGGTGGACATTCCATCAGCCAGATGTAGCCTGAACACAACAACAAACAATATACCTCTAATGGAGGATAGCCTGGACTTAACGGAAGAGCTAAGAGATGCGCAAGCATCGATTAGCGACATATCGACAAAAAGAGTTGCGAGAAGCTACAACAAGACTGTCAAAGCCAGGGTATTCAGGGTAGGAGATCTTGTCCTCAGGAAAGTATTCCAAAACACAAAAGAAAAGAATGCTGGCAAATTGGCCCCAACCTGGGAAGGTCCCTACCTAATTGACTCAATAGTCGGCCAGGGAGCCTACAGATTACAAACCCTGGAAGGCGAGATGATCCCAAGAGCTTGGAACATTGCACACCTAAAATTATTTCACATATAAAATATATCTCCCGGTTCAGGTATAATTTTCGTGTTCACATTTCCTGCCTAGCTTGATATGAAATTACATGTATGATACTTGCCATTACGTGAATAAATGCAATATATGATTTCTTCAAAATTGCGTGCTAAAGTACTGATTTATGTTCCCATATCTTTACCAAGTAGAATCTTCAATACTTGTTTTTACATACTTGCATTTTATTTAAAACAAATCTTGAAGATTGGGGCTACCCCACCAACATTTAACTAATACCCAACGATATCCAAAATTCGATTGCAAAACAGCCTTATAATACTCGAGCTCAACATAACATACAAACCTGGAAAATCTATTCCTGGATCAGTATGACATAAATGGGTCATAAGCCCTCCCAGGCATGCAAGGGACATAAGCCCTCCCGGACAGCAACAACCCCACCCATAACACATTAAATCGGCGATCCAAGCCTGGCGGCACGATCGATCGAATAATCGGCGATCCGATGAGACAATCAACATCACCTTTTCAAAACACAAGAAGAAAATTTGACCAAATATTTATTCATCCAAAATAAATGGCCTTACCACACACCTAAAAACATCCATTCCAGGACATCCCCCTGGATGGGTCAAAAAAAATGTTTCTAAATATTCATTCCAGGGACATTCCCCCTGGATAGACCAAAACCTAAAAGAAAAACAAAACTAAGTTATTTTTGAGCGATGAATCGACTCACAACCATCCGCCATTTCCTGGTCACCGACTTTGCCTTGGAAGGAGGAGAATCCACTTCTTCTTCTTGACCCATACTTGGCCAAATCGGATATCGAGCGTCCAAAGCTATCTCATCCCGGTCCGGATTCCACCAGCCCGGTCGATTCTCGATCCCTCATAGCATCAACCCGGCCTTTCCCGAAGAAGTATTGAGCAAGATCGGCCAACCTCGCCTCCACCAATTCCTTTTCAAGAAGAAGCTCCTCATTCTTTCTCAACCGATCTGCATTGCCTGCTTCTCGGCCTCCAACTCCACTGACAAACCTTCTCGATTTTTCGCAGCCACCTCACAAACTATAGCAGCCTTGGTTGACTCCCTAGCTGTCCCCAACTGAGATTGAAGTACTACTTCATTACCCCTGGATGTGTGCGGTCACGATTAACTTTATCCAGTTTTCCTCCAAACTAGAAACCCTGGCACAGGCGTCCCTAAGGCGACAAGCGAGCCAACCCGGCATCCAACCCCTACATACATACAAAATCAATCAACCAAATACAAGGCAAAACAAAAAACACATGAACAATTAAAAATATCCCTTTACAACTAACCTCCCTAGCACTGGGAAGCAAGTTCAAGCACCCTTGTTACAAGAGAAGTCGAATAGAAACCACTCACGGTAGACGACTCAAGGGTACTAGTAGACAATAGCTGGTCGCTCATCTTTGCGAAAAAACTCATATATCCGTGCCCGGGCATCATCCATGTCATCAATCCTAGCAGGCACTTGCCTTATACTCCCGATTGGTGAGCCGGATAGGGATGTTTTCTCTCCTTCCTCCTCTTCCAGGATAACATCTTCCCTCTTTCTTTTTTGAGCATGGACGATCTCCGGTGACATTACCCTGGTGGATCTTGAGGAGGTCCGAACATCGAAACCAGGATATCAAGCGTTTTGTCACTCCCACTAGCCTCCTGGCTCTTGGACTGTTCAAATCCCTAGCCACCCCCAGCCTTCAAATCCTTTGCGAAAAAGCGGCCACCTAGCGAAGACCTAAATACTGAATATATAAAAAATATCGTGAGTATCAAACAAAGAACGACAGAAGATAACGGCCAACATAAAAGCATACGAAGACGTACAGAAAGAGCAAGTAGAACTAGGCTTGCCTTTGGGTACTCGACCCCGATCGGCTTGGTCTTCATATACCGGGGCAACAACTCCCCGCCCAAACTAGCTGGCCAGGTCCTCTCCTCCTCGGAATAGCAAGGAAAGCCTCTATCCTGGAAACGACCTCCTCATCAAGAGGATCACAACTCCAATCGGGAGCTGCAAAAACCGTCAAAGTTACACGGGTAAGAATCAGAATCCATTAATTTCATATAATATATATTGCAAAATAAAAAGTACAAGGAACCTACCACTCTCCAAGGAGGATATCTCGAGATAATCAAAGCCAGATCCCAAAGTCTCAGTCCGGACAAACAGGAAAGTCTTTGCCCAATTTTTATCATCTCCAGAGTCCAGGTTAGTAATTAATGGAGACATTTTCGATTTTATTCTCAAATTAAAGCGACCATCAACAGGATTTTTCATATGATATACTGCCTTGATATCATTAATAGTAATTACAAGATTATGTTTAGCACATAAATTTTCAATAGAATGGACAAGTTTCCAAACCATTGGCATAATCTGAAAAGGTGACACCTCCATAGCACGAATGGTGTCAATCATTAAGGGAGTAAAAGGTAACTTACAGCCTGCTTTGAACGCCCATTCAAAAATACAAAACCAGCCAGGTGATACCCAGTTAGCCCTGACCGGACAAGACTCAGGGATCCATACCTCGGTAGATTCAGGAATTATTTTCTTCTCCCTTAGAATCTTGTCATAGTTTGTTTTTAGTAAGTTTTCCTCGGGGAAAGAAGAATCCGAGAGATTGAAGAGCGGTAAAAAATGAATCCACGATACTTGAAAGCCACAGCACGAGCAGGAGGATCAATTTCCCTCACCTCTTCCTCTTGGATGTCTGTGGGTTCAGGCTCAACAGCAGCAGCAGCTCTCTGGGATGCAGGACGTTTCTTGGCTCCCATATCTCTGAATGTTCGATTTATTGTGATGAAATTGAAATTATTGAGAAAGTATAAATTAGCAGAACAAGGTTCCTGGGAAATAGAGGAGAATTTCAGAAGAATATTTAGCAAAGAAAGTGGAGGAAATTTGGTAAAGAACAACCCCGCATCAAATACCGTATTTATAGGAGATGTATAACGGCATGAAAAACCTAGGAATTGCAAAACTCACAAGATGACATCACTTAGCCGTTGCAGTGTTCAACGGTAAGTAGGAGTCTAAGAGTCACTGAATAAATATGACTCTTCTTATTGTTTAACCCGGTAAAGTTGACATCTCACCCCTGGCCAGATCCAACATGGGTAAAATGTCAAGGGGCAATTGTTAGGCCCAGTTTAGCCTGGTCTGATCATAGCCTAGCCCGACCCTACTAGGCTGATTAAGGCAACCTAGGACCAGACAAGTCTTACTACTATAAAGCCGTTAAAGAACATCACAACAAGAAGGCTACTAAATCCTGGCAGAAAGGCTTGATGGTTAGCACAGAATAGCCTGGTAATACTCCTAGGCAGGCTGGATTGAGTTGAAAAGCAGGCCATCGATTACAACAAGATTAATGATCATGTCCTATTATCAAGGAAGACCAAGTCTAATCACGAAGCTATATTACCAATGAACCTGGACATACAAGAGGAGGATGAGTTGCTGAAATATTCAAAGGAGAACGAGTCAACCGAGTTAATAGGGAGTGTGCCCTATTAATCCGGTAACAGCTCCAACAAAAGAGGGGAACGTTAAAGATGAATCCAACGTTATCATTTGAGAAGTATAAATAGAATGGAAACACAATTGTAAAGGAGATACACATTTTTGCTTATTAATCAATATATATCACAAATTATCCTCTATTTTCTCTCTGGTGTTTGAGTTTATGCGCCTGTTTGTATTTAGCCTATATTAAAAACGTAATAACACAATTTATATTATATTCTCTTCTGTCATCCGTTCATACTTATATTTCTAATTTATAGAACTAGATACCCTGACTACTCTATAATTAAGCCGGATCCTTTCAGGAAAATCCTGCTAAAACACCTCCCTTACCACCTTCCCTTACCGAGTGGATGGCGAGGATGGACATTGCCACAGCAAAGGCCGCGAGTGAGAGGGATGTATTGGGGCGGAAATTGGACCGCATTTACTATGATCAATCCACCGGTTCCTACCCGATCTACGACGACTTTTGTAGACGGGACTACGTCCCCTTTGATGCCCCACACCCTTCCTACTTTACTTGGCCCGACGATAACTACCCCAAGGACGGGAGGATAGTTCACGGAGGTCTTAACCTCCAACCGGACGACTTTTCCGCCCCCATTTCCCCCCTAGGCCCGAGTACCAACCGGAGGGGCATGACGCCCATTGGGTGGGGGGCATCCGACTCTTCTTTTCTAGTGACGTGGGTGCTTCGGGGTTCGGTGGAGCCTTTATGGGAGATGCTTCTACGGGAGGTGATGGCGGTGTGATGATGATAAGTGGGGACTTTACGGGAGGTCTCATGGGCGGCGGTAGTGGAGGTAACCTCACCTTCAACCCCGATGACTTGATTCAAGGCTCCGAGTTTAGTACCGGAGAGAACGATGATGATGATGAGATGGACTCCTAGTCCCGAGGGCCGAGTTGGTGGCCCAACCTCCTCCCTAATCAATCCAAAATGACAAGTATGATCTCTCCCTTAAATCCAAATTCTCTCATTCATGTTTAATTTTTCGCATGCATTTAGTTAGTAGGCATATAGTTGCATTCATCTATATTGCATTAGATTTCAATTTTGTAAAATATTGTCACATTTAGTTATTGCATCCATATAGTATAGCTTGCATCGTATTTCAATATTGCATATAGATTAGATCATGCATTGCATGCTTATTTGAAAACCACTAAAAATTCGAAAAATCAAAAATCACCCAAAACATGTATTTCATTTTCGAATTTCCTCCACACATTTATTTCCATTGGAAATATGTAACTAAATAAGTGTGGGGAAGAAATTCCACCAATTTAAAAATACAAAAACATGTTATTTCTTTTCAAATATTCAAAAATCTAAAAACAAGTTCTTTTATTTCTCCAACATGCCCTCCCATGTAAATGAATAAGTGTGGGGAGGGCCTAAAAAAAAACAAAAACTTGCATTTTCATTTTTTTTATTTCCTCCACACATTTATTTCCATTTGGAACTCATGTAAATAAATAAGTGTGGGGAGGAAATTCTTATATTAAAAAAAAACACAAAAATATGTCATCTTAATTTTCAAAAAACAAAAAATACCAAAAATATGTTATTTTTCTTTTCAAAAATTGAAAAAAAAAATACAAAAAATATGTTCCTTACTTTTCCCTCTTCTCTCCCTAGACTTGTTCCATTGGAGACTTCCTCGGGGACGAGTAATGTTTAAGTGTGGGGAGGGAAATATCCACTTTGTGAATATTTGTTTATATTTGTATATATTTGTAAATTTGATAAAAATTCGAAAAAATGCCTAAAAATTGAAAAATTACAAAAACAATGCATTGTATATATATGTTATTTGTTGGCTAACCTTTGGCATAGACATCAACCATTTGAGGCAAAAAGGAGACTAGAAGACCGCTTGGTATACACGTTCCCATCTCTTTCTCCTTTTCCATTCTCTCTCTTTTTATATTGTTGTATAATATGGAGGAGGACGGGTTTTTGTGCCTTGGATGTTCTTTTGGGGAACTGTTGGATAATTGTGATTGATGTGCTGTTAGGTTTAGTTGACTTGTTGAATGTTTCTATCCTTGTTATTTTCAATTCTCGCATGCATATGTTCTTGTATATACATGTTTTTCAATTCGAAGTTTCACATTCGTTTGTATATAAATGTTTTGCATGAATATGGTCTAGGAAGGGAACCAAGTACCCCCATGATGAGTTATGCGTCCAATTGTGCCTTTCCCCTCCCCGTGACTCGCACCCGTGACCTCTTAGTTAGCCGAGGGAGGCGGGCTCGACCAATGAGTTTGGACCGACCTTGTGAGACCTAGGGCCGTAGACTAGACCTAAGGCTCGACTTAGCCACTCAAAGGTAAGGGTAGAGACTCCTAGGGTGGGTACATTCATACCCCGCCCTCATCTAGGTTTGAGAGTAGGCCTCCTCGCGAGGCGTGTCACATCAAGACGCATAAGTGTGTCAGTTTGTCCTTAGACCGTGAAATTGCATTACATTTTGTGCACGTGATATGAAGGAAAATCATTTTGTGCACGGGATCGATAGGGATATTTCAGAACATAGAATTCCAATCAAACCAAGTTTCAAACCTGTAAAACAGAAGCTTCGTCGAATGAGGACCGAATGGGCCCTTAAGATCAAAGAAAAAGTCGATAAACAATTCAAAACCGGATTCATCAAAGTTTCCGAGTATTCAGACTGGGTGGCTAACATAGTCCCCGTACCCAAAAAGGATGGGCGAATCCGGGTTTGTGTTGATTTCAGAGACTTGAACAAAGCAAGTCCGAAGGATGACTTCCCTCTACCACACATTGACATATTGGTAGATAATACAGCAGATCACGCGTTGTTATCCTTCATGGACGGATATGCAGGGTATAATCAGATTAAAATTGCCATAGAAGATATGCATAAGACAGCCTTCGTCACTCAGTGGGAGACATATTGTTATACAGTATGCCATTCGGGCTAATCAATGTTGGATCGGAGCTACATATCAACGCACTGCGACCACCTTACTACATGATATGATGCATAAAGAAGTAGAAGTGTACGTAGATGATATGATCGTCAAATCTAAAGATAGGAAAGGGCATATCGGTTACATTCGCAAATTCTTCCTAAGATTGCGCGAGTACAACATGAGGCTCAATCCTGAGAAATGTGCGTTCAAAGTAACGTCAGGCAAGCTTCTGGGATATGTCTTCAGCCAGAGGGGAATAGAAATTGATCCATCCAAGATCAAAGCTTTAATCAAAATGCCACAACCCAAAACACAGAAGGAGGTTAGAGGATTCCTAGGCAAAGTGCAGTATATAAGCCGATTCATATCGAAGCTTACTATGATTTGCGAACCCATTTTCAAAAAGCTCGAGAAAACGGATCATACCATATGGGATGACGACTGTCAAAAGGCGTTCGACAGGATTAAGGAAATACTGGCTAATCCACCAGTGCTAATGCCTCCCGAATGAGATCAACCTCTTGGTTTATATCTTACAGTCACCGAAACAGCCATGGGGGCTATGCTCGCACAGACTGTTGGAAAAGAAGAAAGAGCTATTTACTACCTTAGTAAGAAGTTCTTAGAATACGAGTGTAAGTACACACCTCTCGAAAAGACATGCCTCGCTCTTGTGTGGGCGACAAAGAAGCTACGCCACTACATGCTTAGCTACTATGTCAAGGTGTATTCTAAAATGGATCTTGTTATATACCTCTTCAAGAAACCCATTCTCAACGGACATTTGGCAAGGTGGACCTTAATGCTCTTAGAGTTTGATCTCAAGTACGTACCTTTGAAGGTCATAAAGGGGCGCGCCGTTGGCGAATTCTTCGCAGACAATTCTATCAATGATACCCAAGCAATAGACACGTGGTCATTTCCAGACGAAGACATCCTACAGACCAGTATAGACTCTTGGTATCTTTATTTTGATGGAGCATCGAATTTGAGAGGACTTGGAATAAGAGTGTTGCTCATTTCTCCTGAAGGCGAGCATACACCATTTTCTGTCAAACTCGACTTCGAGGTGACAAATAATGCATCAGAGTATAAAGCTTGCCTCATTGGTCTACAAGCAGCAGTAAGTTTAGGCATTAAGAATATTCGAGTTTGCGGATACTCATCCTTGATCATTAACCAAGTTACAGGATCTTGGAAAATTCGAAGTGAAAGTCTAGCATCCTATCAGGCCAGGATAGATCAAGTTGCCCAAATATTCGATCAGGTCACTTATCTACACCTACCTCATGAAGAGAATCAATTTGAAGACGCTCTTGCAAAACTTGCAGCCTTGATCAACATGCCAGACAACATGGTCGAAATGCCTTTATTCATCGAACGACGGTCAGAACCAGCCTATGTACACTTCCTTACAGATGAGGAATAAAGCCTAGAGGAACCTTGGTTCCAAGCCATTCTAAGCTTCAAACTTAATGGTAAATACCCACCAGATATGGACAAGCGGGGACAACGCACCATACGCCTACTAGCCTCTCAATACCTCCTCATGCAGGGAGAACTGTACAAAAGAACGCCTTTTGGTGTCATCTTGCGTTGCCTTGATCAATCACAGGCACAGAAAGTGATGGAAGAAGTTCACGATGGAGAATGCGGTCCTCACATGAGTGGACCCATGATGGCGAAGAAAATTACACGTCTAGGATATTACTGGACGACGATGGAGTTAGATTGTATTAAATACATCAGACATTGCCATAATTGCCAGATCTTCGGGAATGTGCAACATGTTCCTCCCTTAATGCTTTAAACCATGACATCTCCTTGGCCATTTTCTGCTTGGGGAATCGACATCATTGGGAAAATCACTCCAGCTGGAACAGGAGGTCACTGTTTCATTTTGGTAGCTATCGACTATTTTACCAAATGGGTCGAACTAGCATCCTACACTGCTCTTACAGCTAAACATGTGGCAAAGTTCATACAAACCAATATCATCTATCAATATGATTGCCACATGAGATTATCAGTGACAACAGGTCGCATTTCCAAGCCGAAGCTTCACAATTGCTAGTCAGGTACAAAATCAAGCACCACCATTCCTCGCCTTATAGGCCTCAAACTAACGGCGCGGTGGAGGCAGCTAATAAGAATGTCGTCATGATCCCCAAGAAAATGATCGACAATTATCGAGATTGGCCTAGCAAAATACCTTTTGCGCTATGGGGATATCACACATCAGTTAGGACGCCCACTGGGCTACTCCTTTCTTTCTAACTTAGGGCATGGAAGTTGTGCAACTAGTTGAATTAGAAATTCCATCCCTACGCATTTTGCTCGAAAGTCAAATCCCTGAAGCTGAATGGAATAGGGATCTATATGAAGAACTCATCCTCTTGGATGAACGAAGGTTGCGCGCGCTACATAATGTGCAAACATATTAGGCACGTATCAAACGAGCCTTTAATAAACGGGTTAAGCCCAGGAACATCAAAGAAGGAGATTTGGTGCTCAAATCAGTCAGAGCTCTTCTACCTGTCGATCCACGAGGAAAGTTTAAGCCTAACCGGGCCGGACCTTTCTTAGTCAAATCCATACTCTCAGGGGGTGTGGTTAGGATTACAGACTTATATGAGAATGAATTTTATAATCCTACCAACTTAGACCGATTGAAACGGTACTACCCTTAGTATAAGACAGAAAACGCGCCTCGCGTAACCCACGTGCCGCTCATGCGATGCTAAATAAAACCAGCCCCTGGCCAGTTAAAACTTACGTCTCTATGCTCTTGCATTTTGGCATTTCGACATTCTCATATCATAAAATAAATTGAATTGTACTTCCCTTGAGAGTAAGTAAAGCACATGCTTATTTTCTAAAGTTCGTTACAAGCTCCTGCTTCGAACAATTATTCTTTTACATTTACTCGAACTACGCACAGGGTTTGATTTCATTTTTTCTAATGAATACGTAGGAAATCCTTCACAGGATACAACCCGTCATTTTAAAATGTAAATAGAATGACATTTGCATTTGTATTTAAAATTCGACAAGAATAATAAAAGAAAATCACAACCGTTTCTTAACTAATAAATCTTTTATTTCATTGTTCCATAAATAATAATAATATGCCAAATACATATAAAATAAAATGCTGAAATAAATGCTAGGCTAATATTCTAAAAACCCCGCCGTTTATTACAAATAATAATAATAATAATAATACTATAATAAATGACTAAGGCTATTCTCCCATTTTCCCTTTGCCTTTGTCACCCTTGTCATATTTCTTGTTTCGACCACGAGCCGGGCACTCTTGCATTGTCTCTGACCTAATCACCAATGGTCGTTCTCGCGGTCTATCCTTACCATTTTGATCTATCACCATCTCTACGACAGGAGCAACTCTCGGTTTCTTCAACGGACGAGTAACTAGGAATCCGACTTCTTCTTCCTCTTCAGTCAAATACTTTTGATTCTCCTTTCCTACTTCGCGAATCTTGTAATCCACAGGCTCGTGTTTCCTCAACTTCTCACGTTTTTCAGGAGTACCAACCTTTCTCCATTGCAGGTATGAGTCAGATACCTATAAAGAGCCAATAGGAACTGGTATGAACCACATGTTCCTCTGAGCCTACCTAATTACCCACTCTCGACAAGACTCCAAAGTATGTGCCAAAGCAGTATGAGGAACGGTATCAAGTTTTGGGATATTCTGCCTAAGGCCCACGTGCCTCATCAATCTCTCCGGGAAAATGCAAATCATAAATTCCAAGTCAGGGATACGAACTGACCGTGTCGGTCCAAAGGTGAGACTCCAGTGACTGACCTGAGATGCCACCACGGCACAATCCATTGAATCAAGGGACCACCTTCACTCTTCAACTTATGTTCCCAATAGTTGCATACCCGAGTGAAGTCCAGCATGTAGAGCCTAATTCTCATTGCATTGATCGAGCATGATATCCTGGCACATTAACTGGGGGTCGATCAACAGTAGCCGTTCCATCAGCCAAACCTGCAAAAGAAGACGGAAATAGGTACCCATTAGTCAACCGAAGAAAAAAAGAAAAAAAACGAAAAAAAAGGACGAAAAAAAAAAGTAAGTAGGTTCTTACCAGCAGAATGACGGGACTTCCCAAATAAGAAAGCTCGCGGTTGGCCTTTCTATTATCCAAACCAAGAATGGTCTCCCCTAAGCAAAGGCATGCTGGGCTCTTGCGCAGCTCCATTTGTTCTACTAGGTTCAGAAAACGGGGATCACCTCTTATATCATCATCAACATGCCCTCGAAGGACATAGCAATGAAGTAGACAAAACTCAAAGGCCCTGCGTCTCGCAACATAATAAATAGAAGGGTCCTCCCTATTTATAAATCGATCGATAAAGTCAAACATATGGACACCTTTTGAGGTCACAAAATGGTCCACCTCGGCTTTGGTCAATCCAAGCAAGTCCCTAAATTTATTTTTATATCCTTGAGAGCTAAGGGGTATAGCTGGTACATTTTCTGGGTCCCATCCTCCAATACAGCTATTTCTTCGGGGAAAGGACAAATATCGCCTCCAGGAAAGACAAACACGTGAAAATTTGGGTCACAAACTCAAGACAAGTGTCCAAGAAAGGCTTCACAACTTTCACTAATTTGAGGCTCAAGATCGATCCCAAATTAAAAGCATGTCATGTTTCTCCACATTTGTGAACTCATTCGTCTACTCCTTGAGACGATTTTCAAAAGCGTCCATAATTTTGAGGATTTTTTGAGAAGATATGAGAGCTTTTATGTGATAGACGGAAGAAAAAAGAAGTAATGGTGTGAATAAAAGTTTCCCCGAAGTCTCTATTTATACTATTCACTGTTTCCTAAATTCTGTCGAGGTCTGCCAAACTGGAGAAATGACGCAGCATCTGCTGCGCCTCTTCGAAGAGTCACAACTCTTGCTGCGCCTTTTCCCTAGGCTATTTTCCGTGTTTTCAGCTTTGGATCTTTCCTATTTTGCTTCCGGCTATAATTTTCTATTCCTATAGGATCTTAATTTGGTAATTCCGTCAAATTACCAAGTTTTATGTTTCTTAATTCTTTTCGGGTTCGCTTTTCGAGATAAAGTCGACATTTTTGCCAAACAAGCACACTTACCCATTTTTATTTCTTTTCTTTTTTTGGGGAATCATTTCACTCCTATTTTTCACTACATTTCACACTTAGACATTTCTTTTTAATTTTTTTAGGGGGTAGCCCTCCCTACTGTCCGGTCATTTTCACTCATTTCTGAGCTTTTTTTTGTCATTTTTGCTCATTTTCGGGCACCTTTTTTTTTTTTGTAACTTTTTTTTTTATTTTGCGCCAATTTAGGCCACCTATATGCTATATGTTTTACATGTAAATTCTATGTAAATTTCGGCAGCATGACGGCACAAACCATCACCTACCAAACCCGTTTTTTTAAGCTAACCTGCAGGAGCAACGAATACCTAGCAGCAAAGGCACTCAGGCTGTTATATACACAACGAAGAGACAGTATATACATCAAACTGGGGGCTCTCGCCCAAAACAGTCTGAAAAGTCCAAAATGTAGAAAATATATAGGACCAAAAAAAAAGGAAAAGCACCTAGTCCTGGTGGCCTCTCAACTCAGCCACGGTCGCCTCAAGGGAAGCGATCTCAGCGTCTCTGACCTCGAGCTCCCTCAATAGACGAGCCGTCTCCTCCCGAGACTACACCAGCTCGCGCTCCAGGTCACGCTCGCGCTCCAGGTCACGCTCTCTCTGCATACAAATAAATAAGGAAATGCCTCATTTCAATCATTTTAATAAAATGCAAGAAATTGCAACAAAATTTAAAAATGAAATAAGAAAGGGAATGGGAGGTTCATACCTGTCGTCCCCGACCACTTACGAGTGCCTCGATGGCTGTAGTCCGTATCCGGTTGGCTATCCTCCACAGCGCCACGTACCGAGACGATGTCACCTGCATTCGAATAACAAAGAAGGTTCAAAAGGAACAAACGCATTCTTATGCAAGAAAACAAAAAAAAGACAGCCAAAGATGGGGGCTTACCCTCCTCACCAAGTGCTGCCACTCCTCCAAACCCGCGTCCGTCACCTCCTCGCCGAAGTCACGGATCTCCGAGATCGTCGTCAAACCCGGCGCGTCAGTGTACTCGAGTGTCATTGGGTAAGCTGGGGGATCGACGCCTGCGACCTCGATCTCCTACAAGGTTCAAATGGTTCTTTATTTTACGATCGTTCGTCACTTGTCAAGTCAATTCAAAAATAAGAAAAGGTAAAATATTTACCACAATCGGCCAGTATGCCAACCTCCGGTGAACGCACTCGGAGTACTCCTCGCCAGGAAGAAGGAGGGCGTCACCACTCGCGTCAGCCAAGTCATCCTCTCTCTCAGCGTCAGAAGGCTCCCTAAACATCGTCCGGGGAGGATCGATGGGAACCGTGAAGGTGTCACGAGAGCACTGATGAGTCAAACGCTCGCCCAGGTACCACACAGGTCCCATGGGCGTCCTCAGCAACAGCCGACTCGAGCTCTTAGGACGATGGACCTCGGCCACGAAAGCTGGAGTCTCAGGGTAGTTGTCCCAAGGTCTAGGCACCCACTAAAATAAGCAAACGAAGGGTCATTCCTATGATCGGCTCTAAGCAGGAGGAGGTCATTCTTATGATCACTTCTAAATAAAGGGAAAGAAAAGTAACCAAGTTAAGGATCAAAAGCACTTACGCTGTCCAACGTCAGGGCATTCACGCCCCGTCGACAAACGTCGTAAGAAGAGCGCTTACTCTTCGTATGGCACACCACCAAGTCCCTCACGACAGCATACGCCCTCGGCTCGGGCTCCGTCCTCTTGGGCGCGAAACTGGGAAAGTAGGAGTACACCCACGCCTGTAGACAGAATAAATCATTTATTTTCTACGATAATGATCTTTCATAATTCAATAGAAATAAAGAAAGGAGTAATGATATTTCATAAACGTAAATAAAGGATTCATACCTCCAACAAGAGTCCAGGACCGACAGTAGCAGGAGAAGTCCCCTTCTCCATCAGGACCGACAGGCCAGGCTACTCAAGTCAGACAGAAAAGGAAGAAGCTTCGTCGACAGCCTCTCCCCCTTGTCTCCGAGGTAAATCGAAGAAAAGAACCACCACAACCACAAGCGGTCCCTCTGCTCCACAGTACACGGAGGAGGAGCCAACTTCCTCCCATCCATCATCACCGTCGCCAAGGTCCTACCCGCGAAGTAGTCTCTGACGTAAGAACTTGGCACCAACCCGGGAACGCTGGCAGCACCTGCCGACAGGTTCCGGCCGATCAACCTCCTCGCCTTGGCCGAGTCCACTCTCATGGCTGTCGACGGCCACACGAAAACCTCCTCTCCACACGACAGACCCGAGATCATGCCGTAGTCCTCCAAAGTGATCCCGACCTCTCCAAAAGGCATATGGAAAGTCGAGGTCGTGTCCCAGTACCGATCAAGGAATGAAAGCTCGAATCAGGCTAAGGTTAGCCCGAATCTTCCTTTCCCTGATCGCCATCCAAGCTCCCACCAAAGCCCCGAAGGCTCCCAACTCGATGATGGCCTTCGCCTCCTCTGACAGCCTCCCGAAGGCATCCATCATCGTCGAGTAGCCGGAAAAGGACCTCATGTTCCCGGCCTCTTGTATCAATTCAAAACAAAGCTATCCTTAGCACAAGACAAATGAGAAATGAAACGACAAACAAATAGGAAAGGTAATAGGAAATTACAAGTTCAAAACTTACCAGATTCCTCGCCGTCCTATAATATAGGTGGCTCTCTACCGCCCAAATGATATGTCTACCATCCCATTTCTCGGCCCACTCGGGTGCACCCACAAGCTGGCGTCCACCTCGTCCCACGTTGGCCCTCCCCGGGACCTCCTCAGCCTCCTCCTCGATCTCCTCCTTTCTCTCTCCCCACCACGAGAGAAAGAGAAGGGTCGAAGTCTACGTCCATGGGAGCCCTCCCCGGCGTAGAAGGCATGTCACCTGCAAAATCAAGGAAAACCAGGCCGTGTCAAGCCATAACGAGCCTCGGTGAGATCGTTTAAAGCATTTTCAAGCCCTAAAAGGGGTTTTCTCGCCATCCTTGGCCATTTCTTTCAAAACTCGATCACTCATGTGGAAGGTTGGATCAAGTCAAGTCTAAGGTCAAGCCTAGTTGTGGGTTTGAGTTGAAAATTCGGCAGCATTTCGTTATAATAGCGATTGTGCCCTAGAAAAGTGTCCTGAAAGAGTTGTCACAAATAAAAAAATAGACATGATAGCAAGTTTACCCATTACACAAGGTTCCAAAACACCAAGTTTCATCGAAAATGGACAATCCTAAGGTCATTTTCGAAGCGGTTTTCGAAACAGCTGAGAAACCGTCTCATTTTTGCTCAAATGCTCAATATTTGATGAAAATTCAAAAAGAATACATGGTTATGTTCCTAACATTTCCAATTATCCATTTCTAATATCAATTTCATCAAACAATTCCATTAGAGGCAAAACCCCCAATTTTTTCGACATTAAGGGAGGGGAAACCCTAGATTTTTTGGCCCTAATTCAATCAAAAAAGCAAATTAAAAGCAAGAATGTGATACATACCTCGATTAGTCATGATTAATGGCACGAGTTGATCAGATTTTGACGAATTTTGGTTTAAATTTGAGAGAATTTTGAAGGAATTGTGTTTTGTTATTATGAAATAAAACACACGGTTTATCGGGTTCTTACCCAAACAGGGACAACCCCAGGAAATGACGCAGCATCTGCTGCGCCCTTCCCAAATGCCGCAGCTCTTGCTGCGCCCGTTCCCCAGCGTCTTTCCAGCTCAAATTTTGAAAGTTCGTTATAATTTTGTTATTTGTGGGCCCAAATTTTGTGCGCCTGTTCTCCGACACCTTATGTCATATATTTGGTTCTCTTGGACATTTATTTTCATCTGGACCCGTATTTTTCTAAACGGACTGCAAAGCCGTCACCACATTTCGTTTCCCAGCAAGGATTTTTTTTTGAACCCAGATCACAAGTTCATTCAGTTATTATCAGGATTTCGCTTGCAACAACGAGCGGATTTCCAGCGGTGCTTAGGACGCACCACTATCAGTCAAGCCTCTTTATTTTCCTCGACGGTGTTTAGGACACACCTTTATCGATACATTTATATCTAGCGAGAGTTCATGACAACCGATGCACTTCTCGAGAGGTGGAATTTGTTTGAAAGCAGATACAAGCAGATTTCCAGGAATGATTCAATCCAGACAGAGTCATCCATATTTTCCCCAGCGCAGCAGTATTTCGCAGTATTGCTCACTCAAAATTTCTTCCATGACGATCAAGATGTTCCTAATCGTCAATATATTCCCCAACGAGAGTTCGCTTGAGACCAACGCAAGCAGATTCCCCAGCAATCTCATACCAGCCGTCCTTTTATGTTCGTATACCCAGGTTCATACACCTAGCTCTTTAGGGCCCCACACCCTAGCACAATCCTTACATATCTTTTAGGTCTTAACCTTAGCTCCTACGCGACTCCGAAAACGTTTCGAGAAAGAAATCTCAGGTATGGTTTCTTCTTATGGCTGGCGAGCTTCCTTACGTAGTCTAATGGACTTTAAACGACCCTCCCCGATAGTCAACATACTCTAAAATGTTCCCGTCGATAGGTCTTTGGTTCAGACCCCTTAAACCACCTTGCGTCGCAATAGTCGTCAGGTTGTAATCTTCGATTGACCTGATGGCTATACTTTGACTTTCGCCTTGTCCAAGCCTTAGTCAAAGTGGGGGCTCTGTAAATACCTCATTTCTACACCTTCTGCCAACCACCTAGTGATGATTGGGCTTCATGTTTGGTACACGGAACGATTTATGACAGTCCGCAAGTTTATCGTCAGGTGATAGCTCAAACACTTGTGTCTACCCCTTGGTCATCATTTACGCACCGATACAGTCGTTTTGATAGTAATTAGAGTTCATTTGGAGTCCGGTTCAAAAGCCGCTATATTTTCTAAGAAGCCGTTTAAAAATGTCGAGTCGGAATGTTCTAGAATATTCCAGATATTTATTCCATAATTAAATTTTATATCTTTTGGTAAAATATCATCCATAAATCATATTTTTTGGAATAAGGAAGTAGAGATCTACCGCAATTCCATAATAGAAACGCGGAAATCTTTCTTCCACAGGAGGAAACCTTTGGGGAAATGACGCAGCAGGTGCTGCGCCTCTTGGAAGGACCGCTGCGCCTCTTCTCCAGCCCTCTTTTGCTGTTTACGGAATATTTCCGTGATTTCTTTCCAAAGTTTGTGTCATTCCAAAACTCTTCACATTGTTTAGTATAAATAGAGACCTTCGGTCTCCATATTTTCACGCGAGTGTCCGCCCTTCTCTTCTCTCTTTGCATTTTAGACTGTGCTCTAAGCTTTCGACGCCTACGTGCTTGATCAATCGACCACGTAAGCTCAGATCATTCTGAGTTCCAGTCACGTTGCATGACTGACCAATTTGATCGCTACACATCAATCAATCAATTAATCTAAAATCCTCCAATGAGGGCACTTTCTACATACATTCGAGTCGTGCAATCACTAATGTTAACTTAGTTAATCTCGTTTCGTCAAACATGTAAGTCTGAGGGTGTAAATCCCATCTTTTTATTGTATTTTATTGTGTTGTATCAATTAATGTAAGATTCACGTCAAAAATACATTCAAAACCGACTTTAAAAGCCCCTTTACAAAACTATTTTTACGAAACAACAATTACTAGACGCCGAGAAGAAACGCAGCAGCAGTTGCGCCTCTTCGAAGGGTCGCATCTCCTGCTGCGCCTCTTCCAAAGGCTGCCGCTGCTCCTGCTCTTCTTCTTCTTCCTCGGGTTTCTGTGGTTTTGTTCCTTTTGTTTTATTTTCTTATTTCCTTTCTTTCCTCCATACATAAACCGTGTTTTTTTAATCACTCCTTTTAATTATAACGTTTTATTTTCGACTTAAATCCCTTATAATTCAATATTTGCGGTTTATCGTCATTAAATCAAACCCGAAATTTAGAGACTCGGTTTGTCCATATCAAGTTTCTGGAATTCGTTCTTTGGTACATAATTACTTTATTTGATTTTCAGTCTATCAATTTCTTTCAAAGTTCGTTCCTTCATCTCAAATAAACCTGAGTCGATTTAATTCGTTTTAATTCGTTCTTAATTTGTTTTGATTAGTTTTAATCCGTGTTTATCGCTTTTATGACGGTTCCAGAAGTAATTAATATGATAAATCACTTGCACTTGAGTCTAATATCGATAATCAATCGTAAAACACACCAACGAACATTAACTACCCGCAGTTCTGACTTCACAGCCAGAGCTCAACTCAAGAACAGAAGCAGGAATAGTTGCACCTCTTCTAAGGGACGCAGCAGATGCTGTGCCTATTCTGAGATGATTTCTGTCCTTGAACTTCCGTTCTCGCTTTGACGTAGTCTTTAATTACGTGTTTAATTAACTAATAATCATAATATCACCCTTAATCTGGCCTATTTCACTACTTTAAATTCTAACCTTTTTATTTTCTTTTCTTTTATCTCCAAATTTCTATTTTGAGTGTATTTTTGACGTAAATCAATTAATCCATTGTAATCCATTGTAATTTCAATTATCGTTATTTATTTATCGTATTTATTTTTGTATGATTTATTTACTTGTTCTTCAGATATAATCAATCCTAAATCCCAATTCGACATAATTGTTTGCTAAACTATCTGTTCACCGACATAGTTTAATTTACATGCTAGGTTTAAAACGTTGGATGTTGCATCACATGCATATAATCGACAACATGTCAAATACGAACGATTTCCCTAATCATTAGTAGAGGCCGCTATCGAGGCGGGCGGGATTAGGTGTTCAATTAAAGAGCTTCATAATACGTACCCTCACCCCTTACTCCAGATCTCTATGAACATCCGTGTTCATTGGCATCCACGAGAGTCATTCGAGACATAGAATACTAGGGGTAACGAGTTCTTAGTGTTCATGTCGCTACTTTGTGTCTTGACGTGACACGAGGTATTCGAACAGTTCCAATTTCCCATAAAAATTGGTGGCGACTCCACAAATGCACGCTTATTCAAGCGCTTCCGCACGCGCCGCGAGTGGCCCATGTCCACAGAGTGAATGAATGATCGAATGCCCTTTACTGCTTGACTTTGTATGCTATTTATAGGCTCTTTCCTTAGTGCGTTCCTCCTCAACGTCCACTCCCTATCTTTGCTCAATCACCCCCTTTTTGAGGAGTTTGTTGTGTTGACTGAGTAATGGGCTTGACTCAGTTTTTATTTCCTTTGCTTAAAATATTGGTGTGCCATGTCATCGATCCTTTGCCAATGATATGCTCCAATCACGCTATGCCACGGCGTTAGGTGGAAAAAATGTAAATTTTGGACCAAAAAATTACCCCCAATTTCTCTTCTCAACCTTGTTGAAGAGGGAAATTAATCCTCTAGGCTATGCATGGTGGTAGTACTGTCCTGCTGAAACATGTTGCTGTTGTTGTGCTGGAACGCGTATGTGTTCGCTGTGTACCTTGGACAATATCCTAATCCCCTGCCTTATAGTTTGTACCCCTTGAATTCTGGTTCTCTGAGCTGCTCGTTCTTGTTGGACCATACCCGTTATTCTAGTTGATTTCTGTCTCCCTGTTCCTGCTGGTCTGTTGGTGGATGTTGATTGATGCTGAGTCTAGATGAGTAGCTGGGTTCCAGATGGTGGATGTAGCCTCCTTCTGACTTTACCGTTCTGATCGCCAAGGGCGATCCTGGGGGTGAGAACCTCGATCAAGCTTACTCATACATCAATTATTTTGGCAACACCTGAAAAATGTCAGTGATGGAGTATACATGTGTCTGTGAACAATTTGATTTCGTTGTGGTTTGCACCTACGGGGGTGCAGACGGACTTTGTATTGTATCTTCCAGTTCTGTTTGTTGTGTTTCTCGAGTACTAGTGTTCATCGTTTGTAGCGCGCTTTTGTAAATATTCTGTCGTGCATGCACTGTTTGTTGTCTCTTTCCTACAGATTTGCTGCAACCGACCCCCACTAAAGATCTCTCGGTGGCAACCTGCCTCCTCCGCCTCCCTGTTGAAGCTAGAACCTTCCCTCTCTCTCCTCGCGTCCCAGCCACCAGGTTCCTCCTCTCATCCACTCAAGGTAGACAACGAAGAGGACCAGGAGCTTCACGAGGAGGCCGAGGAAGGTGCCTTTACCAACGAGGAAGAGAATTGTGAGACGGAACCACAAATGTTGTCTGGTGAGGCCTTTGTTCCCTGTTTTCCCTTCTGTGTGCTCGGATGAGCCTGTGTTCCTTATCCGGTGCCATGACCTTTTTCTTAGGTAAAGCTCCCTTCTCCCTTGACTCTGTGTTGGAGAATAAGAAACGAAAGCTCGTCTCTTCTGCCCCCCAACCTGGTCGTTGATCCTTCTCCTGAGCCAGAACATAGATACGTTCCTCCTCTAGCGTCTGTTCACCTTACCAAGCCAGACTCTAGCATTATCAATGAGCTGTTGGCGGAGGAGGAAGAGGCTCCTGCTGAGGATGCGGGTGTTCGTGCTGAGGAGGCAGTGTATGTTGAGGATGATGTTCTTGACTCTGCAGCTACTCCTATTCCTGTGGTGCCATATCAGGCGGATTTAGATGAGGGGATGTCCTCTTGTTGTTAGCTTCAGTTTGTTTGTATTTTGGTCTTAGCCATGTGAGACGTTTGGCTTGTTTTTTCTTTTTTGAACTCAATGGATTCTGTTTTGCCACCTCTAGGGACCAGATATGCTTATGTTTATTTTCAGTTTGGTTGTGTACTTACTGTGCATACTATACTGTTTGTCATGCATGCATTGTATGTTGGCTGGCTCACTATTCTGTTGGGGTGACTTTGGTGGTTCTGGGGTCTTCTGTCCTAACGGGATGCTTGGGTCCCTGTCCAACCACATGCACCGTATACGTCCTGCAGGAGGAATATTTTGCTAGTCCTTTTGCATCAGACCGCTGGGGATTATTTTCCAACTCAAAAGGTTCTCAAAAAATCTTAAAAAAGAAATAAATATCGCAAATGGGAGTGAATTATAAACGAAATTGTTTCAGAATGAAAATTGTACTTCTTCAAGCAGTACAACTAAAAATTTAAAAGATGATAAGGCTAAAATTGTATCACCAATATCAAAATAAATATATCTCAGTACTAATAAAATAGGTAGTGGTAAGACAGGTATTGAATCCACAGGGAGGCGGTAATAATCAGTTTGCCAATATTTAGATCGTCTGAAGGTAACCGATTTCTTGGGGGTTTTGGTTTGTTTGTTTTCTATCAACTAAAAAGCAAGTAATTAAATGATGTATAACAATAATATTAAAGAGTCTAGGATTCCAGTTCACTAGGTCGATTATATGGGGTTTCTTAATCAATTGCTAAGTCAATCAAATTATCTAAGGTCACAAGATTGATTAATTCTATTATGTCCTTTAGATCAAGTCTAACATGCAATCGCTAGTATTAAACATAATCTATTTGATTATCGCAGCCTATATTAATTCTAACCCTGTCGGTGAAAGTATTAATTCGCTACACTAATAATCAATTCAGGCCTAAATCAAGTAATTAGAATAAGAACAATAATCAAACGATAATTCATGTGATATTACTAACAATCAATTAATATTCCCCTTTCTAATCAACCTAGATCCCCTTCATCCTAGATAAGGAGATTAGCTACTCATAGTGAATTCAACAATAACAACAAAGATGGATGACAACATAATTAAAGACATGAAATAATAACAATCAATTGAAAGCATAAAACTTGAATGATTTAATTAACGAAGAATGATTAGTACCTTAACAATTAACAAGGAAAGATTAAGAACAAAGTAGAAATGCCTTAGTATGTTTCCAGCCATCCAAAAGTAATAAAAAGCGTAAAAACATAAACCCTACGAGTTTAGAATATATAATACAAACAAGACGTGTTTTAGGAAAATACGGAAATTAATCCGTCAAAGAGGTTCCTCGATCGAGCCTTCATGATACTCGATCGAGCCCTTCTTGTACTCGATCAAGGAACCAAAGTTCCCAGCTTGATTTCTTCTTTACTTATGTTCTCGTCTTCAAGTTGTTGGTGTTGGAAAATGTGTCTTCAACAATAGTGCGATCACATGATTTAATATCATAATTAAATCTCATATAAAGAATACGTAAGGGATAATTCATTTATATAGTCAACTGATCAATATTAATCGGTAACGATTGGCTTGCTAGAATTTGACGTTACTGTCGTGAGACGGTGGTGGTCAGTTGACCCCTTAAGGTCACACCTAAAGGATGATGCCCTTATCAGTAAAGTTAATTAATTGTATATCGATACAAGTTGATTAATTCCTTAAATATGAACAATTTATATTTATGAGAGGAAATATGTATCTTATTATAATGTGATTAAATAAGATCCTATTTAGTGAATTAATATGTTAATTTACTAAAAATATGTTGAGGTTTTATAAATATTTTGAGGTAGAGGTAATTAGTTATTTACATTTACAAGAGGTTGTAAATTTAACTAACTAGCTATTATGAGACCCATTATATGTTGATATAATGGTAAAATATTACTCAATAAGTTGATTGAATATATGTTTATTAATTTGTCACATAATTGTTGTATGGCCAAATTAATATTTAATTATGTACGATAATTGAACATGTGACTTATAAGCATTTGTGGGACAAATGTCAAAAGGCAAAAATGGACTAAAAGTCCATCATGTGACCGGCTATATGAGAGCCAAAGATGCCATTTTGTTTTTGTTCAAAATTGTGTTAAATGATGCATGATAGTGACACTACTATGCATGCCTACACTCTATATCTTACACCCTAGCCTACTACCTACATAAAAAAGGCATATGACAAATTAAGAAGACCAACAAATGCTACAAGAGAGCATTTGGATGGTTGGTGTAGTGATGAGAGAATCAATTTTGTTCTTCTTATTTTTATACTCTCTTTTTCTCAAAATATGGAACATTCAAAAACCTCTCACATATTCATTTTCTTCTTCATCAAAACATGAGATTTTTGATTCAAATTGTTCAAAGAAATTACTAATATTATTAGTGTAATATATGAGTATTAGTAATCAATTTTAAGATATACTACTAAACAAATATCTAGCAAATATTATTTAGTAGAGATAAGGGATAATCTTGGGTGCAATCAAAAGGAGTGGATTCTATACTTGGAGTCTTTGGAGGATCATCCTATTACTCATCATAGCTCAAGAACAACTGAAGGTAGGAGACCTTACTTGTGCCCACAAAACCGAAATTAACAATGTAAGGGACATTATTGTTTTCTTATAAATCTTTTATTTTGTTATGCATGCACTAGATCTAAAGAACAAATAATTAAGAAGTTAATTAGTTCATTATTAGAGAAGTCTAATAAGAGGTAAATAAACCTAACAAGTGGTATTAGAGCATAAGGATGTTGCATGCATAATCGGTTATTGTTTTTCCGAGTTAAAATGTTAACATATAAAACTAAAAATTTGAGTTTTATGAATATAAAGCCACGAAAATTTTTGCATGTTATATATTCTGGTCCTAAAATTTTTTTAGGTCATTTTTTTGATTTATGGAAATTTATTGCTCATTTTAATGATTTTTAGTGATTTTATTACATTTTTATGAGTAAAATGAACTTTTATTCACTAAAATAAGTTAAACTTCACTACTGGCTATGGTATTTTAGTATGACCTCACATAAATATTTTATGTATTTCATGTAAAATATCATATTAATGTGATTAATATTTCATGATTTATGAATTTTTAGTGTAAAAATGGCATAAATGGAGGTTAAAATGACTAAAAATGGTTAAACTTACTCTCTCACCTTGAAAACTTTATATGATCTCACATGCATATTTTACAAGTTGTGTGTAAAATCTCGTATTAATTTGATTAATATTGCATGATTTATGTTTTTTATGAGATAAAAATGGATTAAAGGAGGTAAAATGGTTAAAAATAGTTATATTTCGAATTAGGCCATAAAACTTTAATATGTTGTCACATGAATAATTTACAGAGTGTATAAATAGTGACTATTTTAGCATAAATTGCTAAAACGAGTTACATGGCGTGATAAAATTATTTTAGGTTGCATAAATATCCCAATAATTAGATATAAGGTTATAAAATTGATTGGATTAATTTTTGGATACTTTAGATGTTTTATGAGACAAAACCGATAAAATGCAACTATATTATCTCAAAATTAATTCGAAAATTTTAACCATGATTTTTGACATTATGAGTGTAATGGAAATATTCCAGAATGTTCAAAATTTTAAAATTCAAATTTTGAAATTATTGTAATTTAATTTGGATTTATTTCATAAATGTTATGATTTTAAGGTAAAAAATGAGCATAAAACTTAAATCAAGTTGAATTATTGTCGAAAATTGAGTGATGACTAATTTTTGAGTCCTAAAGAGTGTTAGGATAATTAACTTGAGCTTAGATGTGATTTAAGTGTTAAATTGTGATTTTAAGAAGTTACGATCACGCATTTCCATAAAACCGGATTATATAAACGATACAAGTTAAATAGGGCGATTTGGCACATAATTTGGCATGATAGGTACATATTATAATGCTTCATATTTCAATTGTTGAATGTCTTTTATTTATATAATTTTGAATTATGTAATTTTATCTTAGTATGACCTTAGTTTTAATCGATATTACCCGTAATGAAAGAGAATATTGATTCGGTTGTAATTTAATGTGATCTCGTATCACTTTTATTTTATTAGTTTTTCCATTTTACAAATGTATAATAGGAATAGTTTAGTATTTTTATTATTATTTGTAATTATGGAGTTTCTTCAAGACGGTGCCATTCGGAAAGGTGATCCGACGAAGACGGTATTTTTGTTTGGTGTGCCACTTGAAGATTCAAGGGACCAAGGGAGTTGGTTTCCGAATATGTAATAGATTATTTGATTTTCTATTTTTAGGAAGGCCATACTAGGAAATTTTATTATTGCTTTGCATTTCTTTTAATATGTTACATGCATTGCCAAATCGCCATAACAACACATGCATATCATATCGAGTCATCGACCGTGTCAATTACAATTATCGTAGTTCACCGCTTTAGTTCACTTAAAACGTGATAGATAATAAATTGACAAGACCTCTCACATATAATAATTGAGAAATAGCCTTACCAAATAGTAGAAACCATGAATCCCAATTTCATAAGGGAGTTAATCCGGCTTCACCATAATACAAACCTTGTTACGTTGGGTAAGTGGGTAATAAAATGTTATTACATCGAAATTTGGATTGAGCTCAACGGAATTATTCGTGACCGTAATCGCATGTGTTTCGGGCTAAAGATGAAAATTAGAGTAATTTTTGTCGACCGAGAGTTCTAGAAGTAGAATCGAATAAGAGGTTAATCCACCGAATTATATTAATAAGGGATGACTCGGCTCACCGTACCCGTATTAATATGAATTTGGATCTCGGGATCATTTATAATAGTTGGGTGGAGGTCACTATATAAACGCAATACTTGTTTACAAGTATTATTAAAACGATAGATGTTTATTATTTCCTTCATTTCCGTTTTTATAGTTAAATTATAAGCAATGAATTCATCTAATACTCCTACACCAATCACCGTTGATACATGGCTCCAATCATTTGATGAAAAATGCTTCGAGTATAACAATGATACGATTAGAGAATTATGCGTTGGCATTGGTCAGGATGGAAATTTTTGCTTCTTTACCACCTCCACACCACCCACTCCAATATTATTGCCCACCACCTTGGAAAGAAAATCTTGTGAAGAAAATCTAACAAAACCCAAGGCATCCTTGTTTGAAGAAACAAGGAGAATTACTAAATTCAGTGGGAGTTCTAGCAAGAGTGTCCTTGCAAATGAAAGGAGTATTGGTATTATTAAAGGGAAGGCAAAGATGGGTGAGAAACCCAAACCTGACAATGAATTGGAAATGGATAGTGGGACTACCAAAATAAAGACCAAGAAGGGTGCCCAATCCTATGAGGAATGTCATTATTGTAATGTCTTGGGCCATTGGAAACGCAATTGCCCCAAGTATTCGGGAGATATCAAAGTTGGACTTATTACTCCAAGTGGGACTTGGAAATGTGGAAAAGCTAAACAAGAGTGAGATAAATCTTCGACAAGGAAATGTAGCTAGGGTAACCGCCACTTTAAATAGGACTTATGTACTTGTTTTTGCTAATAGCTTTGAGTTATAATCTACATAATTGTTATTATGTACCCACTTTGTCTAAAACTTTATTTCCATTTCTATGTGAGACATGAAAGGATTTTTATTTTGCCATGAAAGACAATTGTTGTATTTTGTTGAAAATAGACATGACTGTGAGCCATGTCACTTATCTTTATGATATACATGTTTTAGACACTTCCAACTCAAGCAATGATATCTACATAATACAATCTAAAAGACTCATAACTAGTAATCCAAATAATTTGTACATTTGACTTTTTCAATTAGGTTACATAAATGAGAAACGCATTAAAGGCTAGTGTCGACTGGATTTAATGAACCATTTGATTTTCAATCATATGGAATATGCGAATCTTGTCTCCTTTACAATATGATTTGTACTTCCTTTAGTGATAAAGGGACATGAGCAAGTGATTTGTTGGGACTAATACATGTCGATGTATGTGTTCTAATGAGCATCACCACAAGGAGAATTTATGACTATTTCGTCACTTTTACCGATGATTTAAGTAGATATGGGTATATTTACTTAATCAAATATAAAGTGAAGCATTTGAGAAATTTCTAAATGGTGTAGAGAACCAATTGAAGAAAAGACTAAAGCATTACGATCCGATCGTAGTGGCAAATATCTAATTAATAAATATGATTTATTAAAGATGGATTATGACCTAGTGTCACTACCCATAAGATCAAACTAATATGAGTTGGTTTGAGTTGTTGAACTCAATTTTGGGAATTTGCAATCCAAGACGGACACGTAATTCTAAACGGATAGTCAACCAGGAGATACTTGAAATAGAGAGTTTATTTAACAAATAACATGGATCCGGCTCGCATATGACATGAATCAAGCTGCCATGATAGAGTTGGTCTTTTATGTGCAAATTCGTCAGTCTAGACGAACTTCCAAATACTCCACAATATATGTTTGTAACTCACAAAGATATCTCTTAAGAAGATAGAGGTATTTCTAAGAGATAGAGTGGGAGTAGATTAGATCATCACAAACATGTCTTATAGTTAATAAGTTACTTTGTGAAAGTAATGGAACTATAATCTATAAAGATAGAGTGGGAGTATAGCTCAGTGGGAGTTTAGCACACATGTCTTGTTGTTAAAATGTTGCTTTGTGAAAGTAATGGTATTATGACCTTATTCCAAATCGACCTTGTTACATACGAGCCATTGCATTACAATCCGAAAATTGTTACTCAAGAGTAGATTTGCTTTAAAGCGAGGGTCTCTTTAAAGGTAAATAGAGCTTTAGAGTACTCAAATGCATAAGATTGACATAAAGATGTTGATCAAGATACAATTATGTTAGGAATTGCCACATTTCATTTTTATGAAGAATGGCAAATGATATTAAAAATTCGCTTTTCTAAAATGGGAATTTAGAGAAGGATGTGTATGGAACACAAAACCTTAGATAAAGATCTAATAATCCTAACATATTATGCGTAGCTTTCTTAAATGATTCTAGAATGGTCTTAAGCAAGCACTAAAGGATTATACTTTTCGTTCATGTGATAATAGTGAATGGTTTCATTCACATGATTTAAGAATCATGATTATACATGAAGTTAAGTAGGAGCCAGAATCATTTTCCCAATGTCTTATATGTTGATAACATATTACTTATTGAGAATAATGTACCAATGCTCCCTTCTGTGAAAGAGTGATTGGAGACTTGGAAAGTGATGCAAAGTATTCTAGATTTTGTATCTATGAGAGAGAATATTGGCATAGAGTTGAGAATCTTATGAGGATAAGATCTTTCGTATCTTTTTAACATCAACAAGGTTGAATGGGTTATTCATGTTGATGAAAGTGGAATTGCTATGATGGAGTCATAGCCGTTCACTGAACCTATTAAGTTGTTGATTACCTGAAATCGTTTGCTAATGTTTCCGCCATTAGAACGATCATGTATGCCATTAAATGCACACGTCGTGATGAATCATATGCTTGGAGCATAATAAGTTAATAACAAGACAATTTCCATGATATAGCTTGTGAAAGCCTTAAGAACATCCTTGAGATTCTTGAGAAGAATTAAGGATTCGTTCATATGTTTGGATGATAAACTAAGTTAGGTGTTGAAGGGTTGCACAAACTTTAGTTTCCAAACTTAAAGGGATTTGTTGAAATCCTAGGATGTCTTATTGTCCAAGGCGTAAGAGACTAAAAAGGTGTTTTAGTTTCGCGCATTGCAAATTCTACAAAAGGATTCTAAGTATATAGTGATTAAATGGTCAACGTGGGGATTATGGGTGAATCCCTCTACAAATGACTTTATCACAAGTTATGTGATAACAGTGGGAGCATCTTTCAAGTTAAAGAGCCCAAGTCTAGTAAGAAGACTAGATAAATACTTAGAGATAAATTCAAGTTATTAGAAATAACATTGAATAGGAGGAAATAGCAATTGACAAAGTTGGAATATATGGATATAGGGTATATCCACTTGCCAAGCTTTTATTGCATTTTTACTAGTGTTAATGGTACACGAAAGATTATAAGATATGAAGTAGTAATAGTGTCGTGGCTTGCTAGATTGTTGGAGTATGTGTCCTCAACAATAGTGCGATCACATGATTTAAAATCATAATTAAATCTCATAATAAGAATACGAAAGGGATGATAAATTAAACAATCAACTGATCAACATTTATCGGTAACGATTGGCTTGCTAGAGTTTGACGTTACTGTCGTAGGACGGTGGTGGTCAGTTGATCCCTTAAGGTCACACGTATAGGATGATGCCCTAATCAGTAAAGTTAATTAGTTGTATATTGATACAAGTTAATTAATTCCTTAAATAAGAACAATTTATATTTATGAGAGGAAATATGTATCTTATTGTAATTCGATTAAATAAGATTCGATTTAGTGGATTAATATATTAATTTACTAAATTATATTGAGGTTTTATATATATTTCAAGGTAGAGGTAATTAGTTATTTACATTTACAAAAGGTTGTAAATTTAACTAACTAGCTATTATGGGACCCACTATATGTTGATATAATGATAAAATATTACTCAATAAGTTGAGTGAATATATGTTTATTAATTTGTCACATAATTGTTGTATGATCAAATTAATATTTAATTATGTAAGATAATTAAACATAAGACTTATAAGCATTTGTGGGACAAATATTATAAGACAAAAATGGACCCATATATACTCAAGTGTACCGTCCAAAATGATGTGTATGCTTGATTTTTGGTTTTGTCATTTTGTTTGTTGAAAAGATGCTCCAACATTTTATGACACACTTTATAAGCTAGCCTACTACCTACAACCTACATATAAAAAGATTATTGCATGTGATATTTGAAGAAGACAAAAAATGCTCTATAAGAGCATTTTTGGACGGTACATCAAAAAAGAGGATAATTTGTTCTTCTCAATTTTTACTCCACCATCTCTCAAAATAATACACATGCAAAATCCCTCTCTCATACTCTATTTTCCTTGTCTAAAACTTGAGAAATTTTAATCTAAATTGTTCAAAAATACTACTAATATTATTAATGTAATATATGAGTATTAGTAGTCATTTTTAAGGTAGAACACTAAATAAATATCTAGCAAATATTATTTAGTAGTGATAAGGGCTAATCTTGGGTGCATCTCTTGAGGAGGGTTTCTACATTTGAGACCAAGGTTGGAGGGTCTTCTATTGACATTTACGCTCAAGAACAAGTGAAAGTAGGAGACCTTCCTTGTGCCCAAAAATCCGAAAACAACAATGTAAGAACCATTGTTCTCTTATTTTATCTCTTATTTAGTTATGCATGCACTAAATCCTTAGAACACATATTAACATGTTAATTAGTTCACTATTAGAAGAGTCTAATAATAGGTATATGAACCTAATACTAGTTTCCTCGTTTCTCGTACCATGCCTCGTGTATTCCACTATGCCATAACCGCAATGCTTATCTTAACTCGATTCACCTCGTAATGCGTCATTTCTGCATTAAAATATAAAGTAGCGGCAGTATCGACAATTTACTATAAAAGGCATATAAATTATGTAAAAGGCACAAAAACGGTATATAAAACACCATGAAAGGAGTTATAAAAGTGTATATAAAAGTGATACATCAAAAGAAAACAACATTTAATCCGGGCCCTTTTGCAAAAAATCTCAAAGATGTGACTCCCACGTTTTATTCCCTTGCCACTACCTGCTGAGGTTATGCCAAAGGGTGAAAAGAATAAGAATTCAAGTATTTGAAAGGAATTTAAGAGCACGATTTAAGTTGTCATCCCCTTAGCGGTACCTAATAGATCTAAGGTGGCTAACACGTAAGTTCTGAACGAGATACCTTGTCGGGCGAATAGTGTTCCTTATGTGGAGCTGCAAAAAGCAACGAAGTGATACCTGTTCAGGTGGATAAATAAGAAGTTGGTGCCACAACTTAAAGTTTTGGATTTCCACTTCTTCTGTTGTACCTACTGAAAAATAGGACCGGGGTTCCGACGAGTGGATTTTGGGCATTGTATCCCTTCAGGTGACTGTTGTTTCATGGTAAAGTACCATAAGAAATTAGTTTAGGCACTGACGGTGCAAGTTCGAAGTTTATCATTTGTATGTTATGTACCTTCAGAAGGTGAGACTTTGTGTTTCAACAGTTGGAACCTAAATGTAGTTTTCTTTCAGGTGAGTAATGTTGCATGGCTTATGGATAAGTTGTCCTTCCATGAGTTTGTATGCTCCATTATCCATCATGCTTTCTACTTGGAAAGATCCTTCCCGGTTGTAAACAAACTTCCCTACTCGCTGGTTCTTGGTGTTCTGGAACACCTTCCCGAGCACCAGGTCCCCTACTTGCAAGGTTCTGGTTCTTACGTTTCGATTGTTCCTCTTGGCAGCAGTCTGTTTATAGGCTGCCATTCTGGTGTGGGCGCTTGTTCTTAGTTCGTCCATAGTATCCAGATTGCTTTATATTTCCACGTAGTTCCTGTACTCAATGATGCACTCGTACCCGTGTGTTGGTACTCGCACCACGGAAGAAATCACGACTTCTGCTCCATACACCAGGCTGAACGGTGTTTGTCCTGTTGCCATCTGTGAGTGGTCCTGTCACACCAAAGTACCAGGGGAAGCTCATATGCCCACTTACCCCCTATTTGCTTCAATCTCAGTTTCAGGTTTTTCATTACAATTTTATTATTGTATTCCGCCTGCCCATTGGACTAAGGATTCCTATGGGTAGATTTGAACAATGCAATTCCACCTGGCGCAAAAGGCCTTTGGTGTCTCTTTAGAGATCTCCAAGACCCCATAAGCCATAGTAAGCACAAAATTCAAATTGTTCGTAAGAGGACACTTTGGGCTAACAGCGGTCTAAAACACATGAAAGAGATAGAAAGACTAATACTTTGAAGATGATTAAATGGAAAAACTGAAATGATTGATAAAGAATTTTTTTTTTTTGAAACTAATTCTGTATGCTTTACCCAACTGGGCGGATACTGTTCCAAGATGTAGTCCCAACAGGGGGTTTGTAGTCCCTTCATGGGGATTGTATTTCCGTCAGGGATGCTGCGTTCCCTTATGAGATTGTAAATACCTGGTGGTGAATTGTTGGAGAGGCACCTGCCCCCTTGTATGACTTTCATAGCTCCGCCTGGGAGGGCATGCAAAATAGTCTTACTCATCTTCCTCTTTCTCCTGATGAGGAGGAACTTTCTAAATCACATGCAGGTTGTAAAGTGCCCTTAGTTCTTACATCAACTATATGTTAGTTAACTTCAAGGCGTTCCTTCTGTCTGGAGGAATGTAACTTCTGTTCGTCCTTGATGCTATGGGTTTGGCCTACATGGAATTGCAAGACAACTACTTGATTTGAATGTTGTCCCCAGGATGGCCAACGCATGTGCCTACTCATTCTGGTTTCTTAGGGCATGCCTGCCTGTAAGTGTGTAGGGCTTGCTTGAGGGAGTATCTCTAGGAACATGATTTGCAGAAATCGAGTTGTCCATTATCTCATGGACCTCCAGGGTTTTATGAAGTTCGCGTACAGGCGATACATTAATCGAATTGCCCCCAAGCCATTGATTCATACCCTGCCATGGATCACAACACAAGATGACGGACAACGAACTAACGAATACATTACCTCCTTGCTTATCCTCTAAAAAGCGTTCTTCTAGAATGTTCCTCCGGTAGCAGAGTTGTCTGATAACCTGCTAGAACTTCTGACATGGTTACCTCTTGTATCTGGTGATAGGGTAACTTAATAGATCTTTAACTACGATGACGTCCAATAGGGAGAGCGATCTGTCCTGCAGGCAGAACAATATTTTTGCAGGAAGCGATTTGTTCTGCAGCAGGAACGACTTGTTCTGCAGGAAGAGTTGCATGTTCTGCATGAAGGGTGTCCTATCCCGCTGGAACAGCCTGAGCGACCACGTGCTGCTTTGGCATGCCCCCTGTCAGCAGGTTGGTCTCTTGTACGCCCTACAAGAAATTTGTTGCCAGGGTTGGCCGTTGGGGTAGCCAACGACCCTCCGACGCTTAACTCAGTAACTATTCGAAATATGAAAAAAGTAATGAAATTATGAAGTTACGAACTACCTCATGTGTAGCATATATGTCTATGAATATGAGTCTTCTTCTAACCCAATTGTTGCCATTGCCTTTACTTGCACATCCTCAAAGGTATTACATGGGTACTTTGTTAATTCTTCGTATAGGTCTGAGTCTGGGAGTAACCCTTGCCTGAAGGCCTCAATCGCGGTGGAGACGTCGCATCTAGGGATGTTCACGTTTTCCCTATTAAACTTTCACATATAATCGCAAGTAGATTCGTCATACCTTTGGACAATGCGATAAAGGTCGCCTGTTTGCTTCTCAAGCTTGCGACTACTGGCGAACCGGTGGTTGGATGTATTGACTAATTCCGCAAAAGATGATATGGATTTGTTCGACAGATTGACAAACCACTGCAGTGCAGCTCCAGATAGGGTACATCCAAAGGCCTTGCACATGCAGGATTCTTTTTGCGTACTCATTGATGAGATTGTCATCATTCTCTGCTTGTACTCGTTGATATGGTCATTGGGATCAGTAGTACCATCAAATAACACCATTTCAGGAGGAACAAATCGCTTTGGTACTTCCACCAATGCAATGGTGTCAATGAAGAGAGAGTCTGTGTAACTTTCTGGTGTTGCTATTTTCATCGGGCGCGGCATTCCGGGTATCCTGTTGAGCATTACTCTGATTTCCTGAAGTTGTTGTTCCACCAGAGTACTTGCTCCTGCAAGAGGGTTAGGGATAGGCGGAACGAAGCCAAAGGGATTACTTCCTAACGCTGCTCCTACATGGGGTCTGCTCCGCGTAGTAGGGTTGGCTAGCGAAGCTGCTGGACAGAGGGGTGACGTTGATGATGGACGTGTACTGTTCATCCAGTACCTGCTGGCTGGTGGTACCTGTACTAGAGAAGGAGTTAGTCCCAAGGGAACAATTAGACAAGACGCTACATGTGCTAGCCTGCAAGTTGGTTGGCATGAGAGAGTAGTTAGGTCTTAGAGCTCCAAGATCCATCTTGGTGACCAACTCTGGGGGAACCTGTCATCCTGGTCTTGTACTTGCTGCTGACTCCTGCCAGAAAGTTGTTGGAATCATCGCCTAAGTGTTCTGCTGGATGGACGCTGGATGAGGGGGTACTATAGCCGCTATCCTTTCTTGCATATGCAAGTTGTCCTTATGCATGTCCTTAACGGCTTTGTACAGGGTGTCCATCCTTTTCAGGATGAGTTCCAAGGTATCTGGTGGAGTTGGGCTTGACTGTCCAATGGTTTCTCCAGGTATGCTGCTCTGGACCTCCACGCCTGCGCTAAACATTCTTTTTGGTCCACCTTCTACTGGTACAATACTGGCAGTTTCTGGTAGGCTAGCCATTTCTGCTCCGACAAAGGCTGGAGGAACTTTGGATGAACTTCGACAATTAGACCTACTGCAAAACTTTGGAGGAACACTAGCGACTAAGGCTATTGCAGTCTCTGAAGGAACTTCAGAGGAATTCTGAGATTTATGGGAAACACGGTGGTGGACGATTGACTCGAAATGTAACTTGGCTATAGAAATTGATCACTATGCCCCCCGGTGGGCGCCAAACTGTTTTGGTAAAAAATTACCTACTAGTGATTTTATCTTTTGGTGGGTCAAAGCGATCTACTCTTTTTAGCCTCAAAACGGAGGATTAATTTATATGTGATTTGTGATAAAGGACGGTCGAAAAATAAGCGTAGATAGCGATGTAAATAACGATAAACAAAGTAAAAGACAAAGTAAAGATATAAGGACACGAGAGATTGGTGACGCGGAAAACCCGAATGTGGGAAAAACCGCGGGGGGAGCCGGTATCCCGCCAAATGTATGCACTATAACTTCTGGGGTACTGAGGACGAACAACGTAATGATACAATTATGATGGAAATGATGACTAATGCTCTTGTGTGATGATGAGAGATATTTTTCTGGAGTGAAGACTTGGAGTGTAAGTGAATGAATGATCAAATGCCCTTTGTTGCTTGACTTTGTATGTTATTTATAGGCTCTTTCCTTAGTGCATTCCTCCTCAACGTCCACTCCATATCTTTGCTCAACCACCCCCTTTTAAGGAGTTTGTTGTGTTGACTCAGTTTATGTTTCATTTGCTTAAGATATTGGTGTGCCATGTCATCGATCCTTTGCCAATGCTATGCTCCAATCACGCTATGCCACGTCGTTAGGTGGAAATGTAAATTTTGGACCAAACAACCTCGTATATAGGGATGGAAAAGTTATTGACCACTTTACCATTAATTTTGTAGTGGGTATTTAAATTAAGTAAAGTGATGGACAAATTTACCCAATTAATAAGAGAGCTAGAAACTTGTTTTTCTTGAACCTCATTGTGCCACCTCAGCAGTTTTGGGGTCTTCTTTTATAAAAATATAATGATGATTGCTTTGGAGAAGCCTGAAGATTTGTTCAATTAGAAAATCATCACTTTATGGGGGAAGGATGATTGAAAATGAATTAAATAAGGAATTAATTGAAGAAAATAATAAATAAAAAATTTGTCTTGGTAGCTCATAGTCAACGAACATGCACTAGAGTTTGGGCCTCACAATTACCGTTCCCATTTCATATTTTACTTTGCAAAGGCTTTGCGTACAGTTTGGGCTCCAAAATTTTGGGGGCCCTGTTCAACTGAGCAGGTTGAACAACATAAAAGACGGCCCTGCCTGGTTTCTCCCCTTAATTAAACATTGCTATATGTTCATTTTTTTTTAACAGAAGGCCCCCATTCTTTTGCACCGAAATTGTCCGAACTCGAATCAACTTAATCGAATCAACTTAATGGAGCTGAATCAATCGATCTAAACTCGAATCGAATCAATCAACCGAATTAATAATAAAAATATTATATTAATAATAATAATAACAGTTTTGGGTGGACCTGTCAGTACTTGTCCTGGTTTTGGCAGTGAGATTGTGGCGAAGAGAGCAACTAAGACCATTGAGCTAATGGACTTGGTTGCGAGGATTGAGGACCCGCAATGTGAGTTGCTTCTACTTCGAGCCTGTACTGGTATTTCTAAGCTCTATTTCTCACTTCGTACTTGCTCCCCTAGTGTTTTTGGGTCTGTCCATCTTCCCTTTGATGCCGCTCTTCGTTCCAGCTTGGAACGTATTGTCACCGCGTCTGGCCCGGGTTTTGGGGATTGGAAGTGGCGCCTTGCTACATTCCCTTTTCATCTTGGTGGTCTTGGTGTCTATGCAGCGGGAGATGTTTTATTTTATGCTTTTATTGCGTCCCGTTTGCAGTCTGCTTGGTTTTGCGGCTAAGCTCCTCGCCCTTCCTCGGTATTGTAGCTGCCCCTTTTTGATGATGCCGCATGTTTTTTACTGCGACTATAGGCTCTGGTATTTTAGGTAACCCTAGTAAAATTGCTGCCCCCAAACTTATGAAGAAATTGGCAGACATTTATTTCGCGACGGTTGCTGCTGCCTCGGAGTCTGTTTTCACCTTGACACCACGACAGCTTGCTTTATGGCGGTCTCAGCAGGGTTCTCACTCCTCTATTTGGTTACATGCGGTTCCTATCTCGGGGTTGGGTCAGACTATGAACGGGAGGACTAACCGTAGTGTGCTTGGGTATCGTCTGGGTGTTCCGTTATTCACGGTATCTAGGCCATGTCCTGCTTGCTCTCGGGTTTTTGTTGAGGATGTTTTTGGGGACGACGCTGTTTCTTGTACTGGTACTGTGGGCGTTAAACATCGGCATAACCTTGTCCGGGACACTCTTTTCGACATCTGCTATAGATCTGGTATTACTGCGGGAAAGGAGGTTGATATCGGTTTGGTTGATGGGCATGGTGGCTCTCTTCGTCCTGCGGATTTATTGCTTTATTCTTGGGATAGGGGGCGTGATGTGTGCATCGACTTGACAGGTTCTTCTCCTTTGACTCAGACTGGGATGACGGATTTTGTGCCTGGCCGGGTTGTCGTTGATGCTGCTCGGCGAAAGTGTGCTAAGTATGGGGATTTGTGCGCGGTAGCGGGTTATGGTTTCCTTCCTTTCTCTTTCTCTTTCTCTTCACTTGAGGAGTTGGGTTCGGATGTTGTTGCCTTGCTCAAGCGGATCCAGAAATTCTCGGTATCTCAGGATGCGGGGGCTCGGGTGGCCGCTTACATTTTTACTAGACTTAACTTTGCTGTTGCTAAGGGTGTGGGAGCCCAGATTGTCTCTCAGCTCCCCACCAATTTCATGTAAACTTTTATTTTTCTTTTAATAAAAGTTGCGTGCATCCTTCCATAAATAATAATAATAATAATAATAATAATAATAATAATAATAATAAATATTATTATAATATTATTCATTAATAATAATATATTAATATAATCTAATAAGATATATAAAAAATAAAATAGTAATATAATAATAAATATAGTAATATCAATAATAACATATTAGTAATATAAATGATAACATTATTAATAATAATATAATATAATAATAATAACTAAAAAATAAATAATATAATAATAATAATAGGTCTAATATAATAAATTATTAATATTATAATATTAAATATAATAATAATAAATATGTGATCAATAATATTAATAATAATGAGTATACTAATAAAATAATAAATATAATATAATAACTTATTAATATAATAATAATAATAATAATAATAATAATAATAATAATGTTATGAATAATATTAATAATAGTGAATATATTAATAATATTATAAATTTAATATAATAAATTTAATATAATAATAATAATAATGATAATAATAATAATAATAACAATAATAATAATAATAATAATAATAATAATAACAATAATAATAATAATAATAATAATAATAATAATAATAATAATAATAATAATAATAATAATAATAATAATAAATATGCTAGGCCCTTGCGTGGTGTCTCTGTTTTGGGTTGACCTGTCAGTACTTGTCCTATTTTGGGCAGTGACCTTGTGGCGAAGAGAGTGACTAAGATCATTGAGCTTATGGACTTAGTCGTGAGGATTGAGGACCCGCAATGTGAGTTGCTTCTGCTTAGAGCTTGTACTGGTATTTCTAAGCTCTATTTCTCTCTTCGTACTTGCTCCCCCGTGTGTTTGGTTCGGTCCATCTTCCTTCGATGCCGCCCTTCGTTCTAGTTTGGAACATATTGTCACCGCGTCTGGACCTGGTTTTGGGGATTGGAAGTGGCGCCTTGCTACATTCCCTTTTCATCTTGGTGGGCTTGGTGTTTATGCTGCGGGAGATGTTTTACACTATGCTTTTCTGGCGTCCCGTTTGCAGTCTGCAGATTTGCAGGCTAAGCTCCTACGGCCTTCTGGTATTGTAGACGCTGGTCCTTCTTTTGACAATGCCTTGCGGGTGTTTTCCGAGACTATAAGTTTTTCTTTCTTACGTAATCCTAGTGAAATCGCTGCCTCTAAATTTTTGAAGAAATTGGAAGATATATATTTCGCGACGGTTGCTGCTGCTTTAGAATCTGTTTTCTCTTTGACACCGCGTCAGCTGGCGTTGTGGAAGTCTCAGCAGGGTGTCCACTCTTCTGATTGGTTGCGTGCGGTTCTTATCTCTGGGTTGGGTCAGACTATGAACGGGAGGACTTACCGTAGTGTGCTTGGATATCGACTGGGTGTTCCGTTATTCACGGTTTCTAGGCCTTGTCATGCTTGCTCTCGGGTTTTTGTTGATGATGTTTATGGGGACCACGCTGTTTCTTGTACCGGTACTGTGGGTGTTAAGCATCGGCATAACCTCGTCCGGGACACTTTATTCGACATCTGCTATAGGTTTGGTATTTCTACGGGTAAGGAGGTTGATATCGGTTTGGTTGACGGACATGGTGGCTCTCTTTGTCCTGCGGATTTGCTGCTTTATTCTTGGGACAAAGGGCATGATGTGTGTGTCGATTTGACAGGGCCTTCCCCCTTGACTCGATGCGGATAACCGATTTTGTGTCGGGCGGGGTTATCGCCGATCTTTCGTCGCCAGTAAGTGTGCTAAGTATGGGGATTTATGCGCAGCAGCTGGTTATGGTTTCCTTCCCTTCTCTTTCTCTTCGCTTGGAGAGCTGGGTTCGGATGTTGTTGCCTTGCTCAAGCGGATCCAGAAATTCTCGGTATCACAGGATGCGGGGGATCGGGTGGCCGCTTATATTTTTACTAGACTTAGCTTTGCTGTTGCTAAGGGGGTGGGGTCCAGATTGTTTCTCGGCTCCCCACAAATTTCATATAAACTTTTATTTTTCTATTTATGAAAGCTGCGCGCATCTTTCTATAATAAAAAAAAAAAAAAAAAAAAAAAAAATAATAATAATAATAATAATAATAATAATAATAATAATAATAATAAGAATAAGAATATCAATAAGAATAATATAATGTTGAAATAAACTAACATGAACTGAATTGAACTAAACTGAATCGATCCAATCAACTAATCAATCGAATCAATTGAATTGAATGGAGTCAACTAAACTTAATAGAAATTTAACTAAATCGAATCAACTTATTAAATCGAAATTAAGTCCGGAAAAATGCGCTAAGCTATTCTTCAATTAAACCGTATAAACAATAAAACAAATACCAGCTAAAGAATAAAATAAATTGACTCCATCTCAACCACGTGACCAGCAAGCATCACAATATACAAACATGAACAATATCTGTCTTACATCTTGCAACTCAGTATTTTACCATTCTTTCATTTGACTTGAGAAATTTGTAATGCAAGGATTTCCTCAATCTGAGTTGCAGCGACGGCGTTCAGAGAATTCAAGAATGCCACCGGTGAGTAGTGAATCATCGCCAGAAGACATCCTGGCCCCGTCGTCTTCGAGGGGTGAAGAGTTCGTCGAGATCACAATCGACGTCAACGCAGACGAAGTAACCATTTGTAGTGTTGAGCCCGTCGCCAAAACGCCACGGCCGCAAAAGTCGAAGAAGCTTAAGCAATGTTTGTCATGGAACAGTGGAACGGGGGGAAAGGGGTTAAGCGACTCGATGTCGGTAGACCAGTTCCACTCCGAAGTTGACTTAGGACTGGGTGCGAGAGATCGTAGGCGGCAAATGGGTGAGCTGAATCGAAGTCGATCTGGTGCTAAACGCGCTATTAAGGGGCTTAGATTCATAAGTAGTAATGATAATGGAAATGTGTCCTGGGGAGAAGTGGAGAACAACTTCGAGAAGATTGCTAAAGACGGATATCTTGATCGCTCTGATTTTCCGCTTTGCATTGGTTTGTTGTTCGTCTATTTTCTGAAAAATCGTTAAATTTTCAGTATAGGTTTTTTTTCAGTTGGATAATTAAAATTAGTTTTTGATTAGGGATGGAAGATTCAACGGAATTTGCGTTGGAAATGTTCGACGTTTTGAACAGGAGAAGGAGACTCAAGTTGGAGAAGATTGGAAAGGCTGAACTGTACGAGTATTGGTCTCAGATTACTGATCAAAGTTTCGATTCTCGACTCCAGCTATTCTTCGACATGTACGTGCTTATTAGTTAGAGTAAATTATAAATTACTCCCTTTTAAGTTGCACTTTTCTAAACTTACTCCCTTATATGTTTCTTTTTTTAAATTACTCCCTTAAGTTGACCTCAGGCCAAAAGTTGCTACCATTTACCAACTCCGGTGAGTATTTCTGTTTCTTTTTGAATTTTCCCTCCATATCTCTAAATTTATGACGAAAATACCCCTCACCATCTTCCCTCTTTATCTCCCCAACTACCCCACCAGCCGCCACCCCCTCCTTCCTCTCTAACAACCCACCACCCGCCGTTCTCCTTCCTCACGAGAACCCTGTCATCCGCCCTTTTTTTTTGCCCAAAACGACCACCTTCAGTGAGCGACGTCGTCGGTGACTCAACCACGAAAAATGTCGACATACCAGTTTCGTGCTCTAATTTTGCCGACAACGTCACCGGAGACATTTAGCCTATTGAATTTGTCGGTGTATTAGGTGGAAAAGGAAGTGAGGTATTGCTTATTGTCGGCAAATTTAAATGAGTATGGTGACACGTGTGGTTGGCCATTGTCGTACATCAGGTAGTGGGAGGGAGGTTCTTGGGGTGACGGTGGTGCGGTGGTGGAGGTTGTGCGGTGGCCGGTGGCAGAAAGGTGGATCTAGGAGATGAGGAAGTAAGAGATGAAGAGAGTGATTTTTTTCGAAGGGCAATTTCGTCCATTTACTTAATTTTTTCACCTGAGAACTAATTTGGTAGCAATTTTTGGTCTGAGATCAACTTAAGGGAGTAATTTAAAAAAAGAAACATATAAGGGAGTAAGTTTAGAAAAGTGCAACTTAAAAGGGAGTAATTTATAATTTACTCTATTAGTTATTACTCCCTATTTTTCAATTCCATCATTTCCAGGGTTTTTGTTTCTTCCTGTTTTGTCTGTTTTGCTCTTGGCTTCATCCACTAAATTGCTTAAGAAAAAAAATCCCTACATGGATACTGTACTTTTAACGTTGGTAAAGTCAACCCTAGTTTATAAAGATGATTCAAGACGCAAAATTGACTTCATGTATGAAATGCGGATGTGAGTCTAATTCTACTGAACCAAAACAACCTAAACAAGAGTACAAGACCCATACTCCATAGTGATAAGCATAATCCTGTCTTAAGTATTTTATTCTATAAATATCTTTGTATTATTTAGAATAATCCTTGAGTATAATATCTTGTAATTATAGTTATCTTGTAATCTTAGCTACCTAAATCCTTTAGGGTTTATAGCCTTTCGTCTCCTTGTATATATACCTCGACATATTGTTAATATAACTTAAGCTTTCACAAACTTCTCTTCTTATACTCTTTATTTACATGGTATCAGCCAAACGATCCTAATGGCAGCCTCCACAATCCCTAACAAAGATGATCCGACCAACCGTTTCCTTGTTATCAATGTCCACTCGGTTGAAAAACTCGATGGCTCAATCAACTATCGACAATGGAGGACACAAATTCAGTCTCTCCTTGTTGGCTATGGCCTCTTTGGCTTTGTTGACGGTACCACCGTCCCTCTCTCCAAAACCCTAGCGAGTGACAAGTCCTCGTCTCCTATCCCTAATCCAGCCTACACCTATTGGTTCCGGCAAGACAAACTGCTTCACGGCGCTTTAGCGGGCACACTCACAGGCTCCGTTGCTGCCCTCACCACCCGTACTACCACCTCCAAGGAACTTTGGGACACCCTTAGTTCCACCTATGCTCTACCCTCCCGCGGCCATATCAAACAACTCAAACAAAAACTCCGTCACCTCACCAAAGGTACCATTTTCATCTCTAATTTCCTCACCAAAATCAAAACCACAACTGACGAACTCGCGCTTCTTGGCAGTCCACTCAGTGTCGAAGACATCACTGATCGCATTCTCGAAAATCTCGATGACTCACGCTATCAGTCTGTCATCGATGCTGTTCACGCACGAGATACCCCTATATCATTTGTTGAATTACACGAAAAATTGCTCCACAGAGCTTTCCATCCAAGCCCTAGAACACACCATTGTTAGCTCCTTTCCCGCCACTGTCAATGCTACCCAAACCCGTCCCTACCACAATCGTACCTCCCACTATCAACCACGGTCTCCTGTTCCCTCTGTCAACCAAGCCCCTTCGTCCTCCACCTCTGCTGCTCGCTTTTCGTACAAAGGCCGTTGTCATTGGTGTAACACCCAAGGACACTCTTTGTATTACTGCCCTGTGTTCAAGGAATTATATCCTGACATTAGGGTTCCCTGTCCTCCACCCCGTACCACTCCACAAGCCCACACCACAGCCTTGCAATCTTCTTCCTCCTCCGACCCCACTGGTCAATATATCCTCGACAGGGGTGCCTCCCACCACGTCACAGCCGATTTGTCTACCCTTTCTCTTCATTGCCCCTATGATGGTACCGACGAAATAGTCATTGGCGATGGAACGGGTCTTCCAATTACACACTCTGGTTCCTCTCTTCTTTTCTCTTCCTCTCGTGTATTTGTTCTAAATAACGTTTTATGTGTCCCAACCATGCGTAAAAATATAATATCAGTGTCTCAATTTTGTCATGATAATAACGTCCTTATTGAATTTTTCCCTGATTTCTTTTGTGTTAAGGATCCTCGCACGAAAGCCCTGCTTCTATGTGGCCCGCTAAAGATGGAGTCTATCTCTGGCCGTCCTCCACCACTGCTCCCACTGCCTTCACCGCCTCACTTCAGCCTCTTGATCTCCACCATCGTTTGGGTCATCCCTCAGTAAAAGTCCTGCATCATCCTCGCTCCTTTATTTAATTTCAATGTCTCACATTTGCGTGATTTTCCTTGTAATGCTTGCTTCACTAATAAAAGTAAGAAATTACCTTTTGCTACATCCTCGCTCACTTCAGAGCTCCTCTCGATGTCGTGTTTAGTGATCTTTGGACATCCCCAGTTTACTCCGTTAATAATTTCAAGTATTACGCAATTTTTGTCGATCACTTTACTAAATTTATATGGCTATATCCTCTTAAATCTAAATTCGAAACTTACACCATTTTTGTTGAGTTTAAAGCACTTGTGGAAAAGCAATTTAATACTTTCATCCGCAGTTTCTACTCCGACAATGGAGGGGAATTCCAAAAAAATGTCGCCGTTTCTTCGCAAACATGGAGTCTCTCACTTAACCTCCCCTCCACATACTCCCGAGTACAATGGCTATGCTGAACGTCGCCACCGTCATATTGTTGACACCGGCCTAGCCCTCCTTTCCCACGCATCCATCCCCGTCAAATACTGGCCACACGCCTTTCAAACTGCGACCTATCTCATCATCGTCTACCCACCTCAACTCTTGACCACAACTCGCCCTACTCCTCACTCTTTGGTCATTCACCTAAATACCACAACCTTCGCAACTTTGGTTGCCTTTGCTATCCTTGGCGCAGGCCATATGCTCGCCATAAGCTTGACCCTCGTTCCATCGCTTGTGTCTTCGTCGGTTACTCTCCAAGTCAACATGCCTATCTCTGCCTTGACCCATCTACTGATCGTGTGTACTCCTCTCGTCACGTTCGTTTCGTTGATCATGTATATCCCTTCAGTCGCCTAAACACCTCACCATCTCCCCTTCCCTCCACTCACGACTGGTGTGACCTGCCCATACCTGTCCTCCCTCAACCCAATCCTCCCCAATATCCTGCTACGTCTCCTCTCTCACCCCGCCACTCTGCTCCTACTTCCTCGCCCACCACACCCTCCTCTAGTCCAACCTCCTCTCCCTCCACTATTGCCCCTGTATCCTCTTCTCCTTCCACTGCCTCGTCCTCCCCTACTGCCTCCTCAAGCCCAGACTCGCCCCCGTCATCATCTCCTACACCTCCACCTCCACCTCGTCATCCTTATGCTACTCGTGCCTCACACAATATTTATAAACCCATAAATAAAATGAACCTTCATACCACCATCTCTTCCACTGAACCACGCACCATCACTCACGCTCTAAAGATCCTACTTGGCGGTAGGCAATGCAAACTCAATATGATGCTCTCCTTGCCAACCGCACATGGGATCTTGTCCCTGCTTCTCCATCACAAAATGTCGTCGGTTGCAAATGGGTCTTCCGCATTAAATACAATCCTGATGGCTCTATTCAAAAACACAAGGCTCGGCTCGTTGCCAAGGGCTTTCACCAACGGCCCGGTCATGACTACACCGAAACTTTTAGCCCCGTAATCAAACCCGCTACAGTCCGTGTCCTCCTTAGTCTTGCTGTGACCAATGGGTGGTCCCTCCGCCAACTCGATGTCAATGACGCCTTTCTACAAGGCACCCTTACTGATGATGTGTTCATGGCGCAGCGGCCTGGCTTTGTCGACCCCTCCTCTCCCACTCATGTGTGCCACCTTCGCAAAGCTATTTATGGCCTCCGTCAAGCCCCTAGGGCATGGTACACTGAATTCCGCTCTTACTTGCAAAGTGTCGGCTTTACAAACTCGGTTTATGATGCCTCTCTCTTTATTTGTCACGCTGCCTCACCCGTTTATGTCCTTGTTTATGTAGACGGAATCATCGTCACAGGACCGTGCTCTAAAACTATCACTGCCTTCATTGCGAACTTGTCCTCTCGGTTCTATCTCAAGGACCTTGGTCCACTTTCCTTCTTCCTTGGTGTCGAGGTGCACCACACTTCCCACAGTTTACTGCTGAGTCAACGCCGCTATATTATTGATTTGCTAACTCGTGCAGGGATGTTAGACTCGAAACCGATGCACACACCAATGGACTCTAATGCTAATTTAAAACTGTTGGATGGCACTCCCCTCACTGATCCTACAGAGTATCGCACCCTTGTTGGTGGTTTACAGTATCTATCGCTCACACGCCCGGATGTTGCCTTCTCAGTAAATAGGCTGTCTCAATTTATGCATAAACCCACTGACATTCACTTGCAGGCAATCAAGCGAGTCCTCCGTTATCTTCATGGCACTTTAAATGTTGGTTTTACTGTTTATCGCGACTCCCCACTAGTTCTTCATGCCTTCTCTGACTCTAATTGGGGAGGAGACCAAGTCGACCTCATCTCTACCAGTGCTTATATTGTCTATCTGGGTCGCAATGCTCTCTCTTGGATCTTCAAAAAGTAGCGTTTTGTTATGCGTTCTTCCACCGAAGCCGAATATCGTTCGGTTGCCCAAGCTGCTGCGGAGCTAGCTTGGCTCGAAAATTTGTTCCTTGAATTACGTATTAAGCTGCCAGGTATTCCCATAATATTTTGTGACAACATTGGTGCCACCCACCCCAGTGCTAATCCGGTTTTTCATACCCGTATGAAACATCTCGCAATCGACTATCATTTTATTCGGGAAAAAGGTTCAAGGTGGGACTCTTCGTGTTACTCCGGTCCACAATGATGATCAGCTCGCGGGTGCTCTTACGAAACCACCTCCTCGCCCGCGCCTTCGCATATTACTCTCCAAGATCGGCCTCTCTGAAATCTCGTCTGTCTTGCGGGGGATGATAAGCATAATCTTGTCTAAGTATTTTATTCTATAAATATCTTTTTTATTATTTAGAATAATCCTTGAGTATAATATCTTGTAATTATAATTATCTTGTAATCTTAGCTACCTAGATCCTTTAGGGTTTATAGCCTTCCGTCTCCTTGTATATATACCTCGACATATTGTTAATATAACTTAAGCTTTCACAAACTCCTCTTCTTATACTCTTTACGCATAGCACTAATGGACTACCCATTATTGACCATGCCTAAAAGGCTAAAACCACCCAAAAATAAAATGACTTAATCTAAAACAATAATCAATAGACCAGTCATGATAGGTTTGATACCGATCTTTAAAGCTCTGAAACCGATAAAAGGGTTGAAACGAACTAGCTTGTAGTCGGCGCAAAATTATTATAGAAAATTTGGAAAATGTTTGAATAAACTATACTCCAGGCCAGATTAAGCACAAGGCAGAAAATGACGCGAGTACTAAAGATTCAGATTTGTTCCCCCTAGCACTTATGTTTAAAATGACTCTCACATGCTAATGAATACGGACATTCGGTGTCCATAAGATTTGAGTAAGAGGTGAGGGTATGTATTGATAAGTTCTTTAATCGAACACACAATCCTGAATGCTCTCTATAGCGACCTCTATCAATAGCCTGTGGTTCAGAAAAGTGCTTGCATATACGGATATGCTATGCAACATCCATTGTCTTGAATCCTAGCACGTAAGAATTATTATGTCGGTTGATTAGCAAGCAAGTTAGAAGTTCAAGTTCGATTTACATTGATTACCTGTGAATCTGTGATGCACCAGTTTTACAAACAAATATATGAATGAGTGATGCATTATTCAAGTAAATGGTAAAATGCCAAATATTAATAATAGGGCTAATACACTAATACAGATCTAGGCAACAATAACGAATATTAGTCGATTAATACTGACTATAACAGCTAAAGCCAAAATGATACGAGCCAGAGTCTGAAACATCAAGGAATGGGCTCAGAGAGTCTTGCGCCTCTTTGAATAGTCGCGGGTTCAGATGCGTTAATTCTAAGGTGTTTCTGACTGTTTGGAAGTTAGATTCGCTTTGTTAACTAAGATTGGTTAAAAATATTTGAAAAAAAATATATTTATTTACAAAACCTTATCCGATTTAATACAAGAATAAAGGAAAATAAAATAAAAGATAGAAAAGTCTTAAATTAAAATAACGAACCTAAAACGTTTAACATCAATTATAAGAGATTTAAAATCATAATTAAAATAAAAAGAAAGTATTTTAAATTACATTTAGAATAAGACCAATCAACATTAATTATTGTGTTATTAAAACAAAATCAAAAGGGAAAAAAAGGAAATAAATATAAAGTTATTAAATCAAATTAGAAAACATTAAATTGAAGAAAGTTTATTAAAATTAAACCACTTAATATTGGATATAGAGATCTAAAATAAAGTATTCAATTAATGATCTTAGACCCTCTAACATTAAAAAGAGTAATAATTGAAAAATAACAGTTAGATCTAATATGTATGCATAATTAAAAGTGGTGTACAATGCAAAACAATACAAAAATAGGATTTTTACACCCTCAGAACTTACTTGTTAACTAAAAGGGCAAAATGAGAAAAGACAACTTTTTATCGAAAAATGTTGCTCAAATGTTATGTGAACTAAAAGAATCCCGTTTTGTCAAAAGGACTGAAAAACGCGTTTACAAATTAGTGTAGCTAGTCAAATTGGTCAGTCTTAATGCTAGGTGATAGTACCACGATATGTATCAGGATTATGTGGTCGAGTGATCAAGCACGAAGTATCAGAAAGTAGGAACAAGGTCTATAATGCAAGGGGAGAGAACAGAAGTGTAGGAAAATTTAACTCAAGTGTTTTTTGAAAGAGAGACTTGAGGTATGTATTTACAGTGAGCAACGGGAAGAAATAGGTTGTTCTAGAATTATAAGCCTGTAAAAACACTTAGAAAAGGCACGGCTGTTTTGTCCATATTTTGCGCAGGCTAGAAATACGGCCAAGGTAGAATAGCATGGGGGTTAACTAGTATCATCCTAATTTGATGTTGTCGTGGTAGTACCTTTGCAGGTTTGATTATAAATTAAATAGAGACGAAAGTTGACAAGGCTAAAATCATATCACCTTAATCAAAGTAAACCTAACTCAGTACTAACTAATAGTCAGCGATAAGTAAGGTATCGTATCCACAAGGAGACGGTAATGATCTATTTGTTAATGTAATAATTCGTCTTAAGGAAACAATTTCTTGGGTTTGATTGGTTGATTTCTACAACTAATTACAAATATAATATAGAAACATTCAATAAGATTAAAAGCTCTAGAGGTAGAGTTCACTAGGTATGTTATCCGAGGATGTGACTTAACTAATTAAAAGAGCAATTACGTTGTTTAAGGTCATATGATCGGTCGGCTCAAATATTCCCTTTAGATCTAAACTTAACATGCGGTCGTACTAATAATAACTACAATGATAAGATGAAGAGAAAACATAACTAAAAGCATTTAAAGATGAGCAAAGCAATTATACTAAAGAAAGATTGAATGATTTGTAAGCAAAGATCCGATGAACGAGTTCGTAAATCTAAGAGCAATAGTAGCCTAATTTAAGAGTTTTCTAGGAATTTTTGATGTAAAGAAGGCGTAAAATAATAATAGGGCACAAACTTCTTATACTAAATACAAACCGACTTTAGGAAGTTTAGCGGAAAGTGTAAAAAGTGATGGACACTTAATCTAGTGTTGTAACACTCGATCGAGTATTTCATCACGACACGATCTAGGGCCAGCTAGGATACTCGATCGAGTGTCTTTAGTTTCCAGCTTATTCTTCTCAATGCTTTCTCTTCTTCTTTTCTTCATTCCTCTTGATTCTTGTTCCATTCTTCCTTCTTCTTTCCGTTTCCCAGACTCCGTGGTGCTCCATATCAATCATTTTTCCCTTGAATGCATCCAATCTGCATTAACACACCAAAAGGCGAAAGTATCGACATTCTAGCATAAATGGCATATAAACAACGCGTTATAGCACAAAACTGTCTCAGAAGCAACTAAGAGGAGGCATAAAAGATATGTTTCATCAAACTCCCCCAAACTTTCTCTTTGCTTGTCTCTAAGCAAAGTATTGACAGATACATAAAGTAATTGTACAAACGGTGAATGAATAATTCAAAGATAATGTTAGTGCACATACAAATCCCAAGCTATTCATATCTATGACAAAGTAATGATAAAATTGCACCAATAAAACAAATTTAAAGCACAGACGGGTAAGTGGAAAATGCAGCTCAACTCCCAAGCTATGATATGATGTCGTAATATAAACAATGACCAAATACCTTTCAATCTTGCAAGATAAATTAGTTGGATTCTCACGGATTCACTCATGCACTCATAAGTATGGGTGATTTATGTGTAAGATAGAAGGAAATAGATCGAAGCACTCACTCAACTTATGAAACATGCATGCAATCTAATGTGATAGAAATTTCTCTAACTAATATGTATTCACAACATAAACAAAAGTACATGTATCAAGGACTATAAGGGTGGCAAATGGGTGAAGGTATTGAAGTGGTTTGTGCCAAGGCACGTAAGGATACGTGAGGCTAAGACGGTAGTCACATCTAGACTTGTTAACCAAAATAAATTCTACAGTAATAAATTGCATAAACAAACCCAACTAGAGGAATCGTCTTAATCTTGACAACATATAAGAGACAAAAGAACTACTTTTCAACAATGCATTAGACTCTAGCAAATGCCCTTATAATCCCTTAACAAAACCAAATGAACCAATCATTTTTCTTTTCGTCCTCTTTTTTTTCTTGCTCCAAACTTTTTCCTTTCTTTTTCAACATAAGGGATATAACACAGTTACTAACAAAATTTTACTACACCCACTTGACAATTATATGTCTCAATCCCAATCATAATAGCAAAGTAAACATGATAAATAAGCAACTGCGACTATCTCGATAAGGTAGACAAATTCTAGGATTGTAGCTATAAAATGGGATATAAAATTGTTACAAGGGTTTAAACGGGTTAAACAAAAGGCAATGCAAGGCTTATTTGAACGGTAAGAACCGCCTTTTCTCATGTGCTTCATCAAATGAATGCTAAGAGTATTAAGAAACTAATGTCACACTTATGCGGTTTGATATTACATATTGCACAAGGAGAAACTACACTCAAGCCTAATTGACAATGAGACCAGTTTATTATTGTCCTTGGCCTAGGAAGCTTTATAGACCTCAGAATTTAAGTAGTTTACCAACGTTATTTAGTCAAATCTAATCAACATAAGGTATATCAATATGGTCAAGACTTATCATTGAGCTTCGTTTTAAAGATCAATAACAGGTCAAAACAATGTATATGGGTAACTAAACTGGATTTCAAATGCAAAAAAATTCAAATTATCATCATTGTTATTCAATTCACCAAGACTAATCTAATAAAAAGAAATACATATTTTTTTGATTTTTAAATTTTTTTTTAGATTTTTTAAATTTTATTACACAACAATTAAATAAATAATCTCCCCCAAACCTAAATGTCACAGTGTCCTCATTGTGTCCCTAACAGTACAACCATCACAACAAATCATTAGCAACAACTTATAGGACACATCTAACAAAAGGAAAGGGAAATACTAGTAACCTAAAGATTACAATGAAAGTAAATATAAGGATAGATATTACCAGCTGGATGTAAAGTTCCTCCAAACCAGCTACAAAGTAGGGGAAGTAGTAACCAACTTGTTCCACATGAACCGCCATCTTTATCTTAATAAAATAATTGCCCACAATTGGCACAATCAAATAGCTTAGTGCTCTCAAAAGTCGATCGGAAATCTGCTCATGTACTACACTAAATCATAAGTAGCACCAAGATACAATGCAATCATAGAAAATCATCAGAAAACATTGTTTAGGCTCATCAAACTCAAAGTTCAAAATAAATGGTAGACATGATTGTTCACTACCTTCCACCTCGGTGCCCATGGGAAAAGAATACACTACCTCACCCAAACTAGGAATCACGTCCCCATACACTATCCCAGTATCCATGTTGACGGGTTCCTCTCCAAATATCGCAGTCTCCAAAGCATCGAGCTCAGCTTCCCAATCGTCACTGTCAACAAGGCTATAAATTGTTTCAGGATGAGGCTCTACTCCATAGATCAACTGTTCTATCTCATCAACTTCCTCATTACATGGTCTCAACGCAATAGCATAAGCGTCAGACAAATCCCTGTCCAGATATAGAGCAAGACATTCATCAATAGTAAGATCAACAATGTCAATCATGTTTCAAGTAGCTTCTAACTCGGGATGTCTCAATGCATTGTCAAGAGTAAAAGTAATTGTATCATCCCCAGCTTGCTAGTGTAAGACTCTCATTCTTAACATCTATAACCGCCCCCGCTATGTGTAGGAATGGTCGTCTTAGAATAATAGGAACTCGGAAACCTCAGCCATATATATCGCCACAAAATCAACTGGGATAAAGAATTTTCCGACTCTGACCGACGCATCTTCTAAGACACCCATAGGGCACTTAATAGACCTCTCAGCCATATATAGAGTCATATTGGTACATTTCAGTTTATCAATGTTAAGCCGCTTTCATACTTTATCCGGCATGACACTAACACTCGCCCCTAAGTCACAAAGGGAATTATCTATGGCTAATCGACCAATATTACAAGGAATAGAAAAACTTCGTAAATCCTTAAGCTTAGGAGGTGATCGGCTCTGTAGTATAACACTAAATTCTTCATTAAATGCAACTGTCTCCACTTACTTAAAGGACCTCTTCCTTGTCAATATGTCTTTCAGGAACTTTGCATAAGCCGGCATTTGAGTGATCAATTCAGTAAATGGGATACTCACTTGCAGATTCTTCATGACCTCCATAAACCTCTCAAACTGTTGATCTTGCTTTGTTTTATGTTGTCGGTGTGTAAAAGGTAGAGCAATTGTAATGGGATCGGCTACTTTCTTCTTCTTATTGATGTCTGAATCACCGCCATCAGGAATAGGGATCCCTTAATCGATTAATGGGTCCAGTCGATCGAGTGATCGAGAAATAGAAACAATGTCTTTTCGAGGATTACGGACTCCTTAAAATAGCACAGGTTTTGCAATGAAATAACACAAGTTTTTCGATGAAATAACACAAAAAATCACACCACCCATGCGTCAAAAAAATTCGCGCCATGAGTGGTGTGACTTTTGGTGTTGTTTCATCGAAGAACATGTGTTATATATTTCAAGGCGTCCTCAAACCTCAAATATTTAGGTGTCCTCACCAGATCCAACTCTACACACACAACTTTGACCGTGTATAGACACAGATCCCCACAAATATTTACTAATTTAATAGCTTTATATATTATTATAATATTTTATTCTCCGTAACATTTGTCTTTTCAAATTTCTATGGTTAATTTCTAAACGCTTATTGCTTCACAATTTCTCAAGGGTGGATAAAAACGGTGACGAGCGGTTGACAGAACAAGAGATTAAAGAGGTATTTTTATTTTTGTGGAATACTTTATTTGTTTAATATACATACTAGGGTAGATCCTGCACAAAAGCGCGATTTTTTAGATCGCTTTGTATATAGATCTTAACAATTAAATTAGTTGCATTTAACTATAAAACTAACAATTTTAAATGTGAAGTATTAGGAGGTAGAAAGAAAATTTTAACTTCTTTAGCCCTAATAAAATTAACAATTTATGTGAGACTTTTTTTTCTTGAAAACTTATTTATAAAAAAATAAAATTTGTCGATTTAACATAAACAGCTTAGGATTCTTTTTTATCCATATAAAACGTTTTAGTGAAATGTGCAGCTATTATTGTATTTTTTTTTTAGAATATGCGAAGTAAAAAATATAAAGAAAAAGGTGGAATACATAAACTAATTTAATAGTGTGAGCAAAATTTGTATATGTACATATATGAAGAAATTGTTTAATAATATGAGTCAAAATATTAAGCCCAACTATGAAAGTTTAATTATTTGAGAAGATATTCGAATACATTACATAAATATATACTCATAGAATAACTTCCTAAATTAAGACCCAACTTATAGCTAAAACATTATAGGCGGGAAAATTCCAAACTTTTCCAAATCTTTTAATAAATAGATGATTTAAGCTTGATTACTTTAGCTAAAAGTTATTAATTCTCTTTTTAATTAAGCCAAAGATGTATGATACATATTCAAGATTTCATGCACGTCAACACAAATTCTCATTGTAGACGGGTAGGTTTCGTCTATATTGTAAGTGGGGCAAAATGTTGCCATTTTAATGACAAAGTGTTACTGCTTAAAAAATTGATGGGTAACTTTTTATCAAGAAATGGTTACATTTTGTTGTAAATGGGTCACATTTACTCCATCTTAAACTTAAGATGAAAAGTGACCGTCTATACTCACATTTACGACAAAGTAGTTTTCTATCACGCTTGGTAAATCAATGATCGTCAAAAGTATCTATTCTCAAAATTTAGGAAACGCTCCTCGACTTCTGCGAGAAAAATCATCATTCTTAAGCTACATAAAAATCCCATATATAGATTAGTATAGTCAAAACACCTCGAAAACTTAATTATAAGAGGCATCAACACCATAAGGAGCTACAAAAAGAGGTCAAATCCAAATCCCGCACTTTTGGCGTAATTTTGAGAAAATTTAGGCATCCTTGTCGCTGGAAGGGTCATCGATGTCGATCCTATTAATTTACATGGACACTCAAATGCTAAGAGGTGTTAAATTATAAATACTGCAAGTGCGCTATGTCGTTGTTGCACTTATGAGTGGTGATCATAAGGAGCAAGAGCGAGTACTAAATGGTTCAATTCTAAGAGTTTATTTAAGTCGAATGAGAGTTGATGATTGATTAGAAACTAATGAATAAGGTTAAATAAATGCGAAAATGATTTAATTAAAAAGGAAAACATAGAAGTTGGCAAATATGAGGTTTAATCACTTAAGAAAAGTTTAGAGGTTGATTTCTGGAGTTACATACTTGCTAATTAATGTAATCATTTTCCTAACAAGTTAATGGCAATAAATCAACAATTAATTACTAATAATCCCCCTCCCATGTGTAGAGTATCCCATGTGCAATGAGGATAAATCAACAATTAATTACTAATAAATCAACAATTAATTTTGAATTATGTGACAAGTTCCTTGGAGTTCAATTACCATCCCATGTGTAGAGCACTCAAGCTTACTCATTTGTGTTTTGCGGATGACCTCCTCATGTTTTGTAGGGGAGATAAACAGTCTATATGCACCATTCTGAGAGCTTTTGCTACGTTCTCTAAGGCTTTTGGACTGGTAATGAACGAAGAGAAATCTGATATCTACTTTAATGGTATGTGCAATGAGGATAGTCAGTATGTGATGAGGGTTTCAGGCTTCAGAGAAGGGTCATTTCCATTCAGGTATCTGGGCATTCCCATTTCTTATAAGAGAATGGCTGTTGGGGATTGTTCCAGGCTTGTGGAGAGAGTGGTAATGAGAATTCGTGGTTGGGGAGCTAGAAAGCTCAGTTATGTTGGTCGCCTTATCCTTGTTCAGGCTGTTTTATCACAGCTGCACGGCTTTTGGGCTCGTATTTTTCTCATTCCTGTGACTGTGATGGACAGAATAGAGCTTATTTGTCGAAATTATTTGTGGAGTGGTTCTGAGGAATTCCTGAAAACTGCCCCTGTAGCATGGACTAAGGTATGCACTGGAAAAAAATCTGGTGGTCTTGGAATTATTAACTGTAAACTGTGGAATGTGGCTATGCTTGGCAAGTATGTATGGTGGCTTGCCATGAAGGCAGATCATTTATGGATACGATGGGTGAATCACATGTATATTAAAGACTAGCATTGGATGGATTATGTTCCAACTGTTAGTTCAAGCTGGACATGGAGGAAGCTTTGTCAGGTCAAGGAGCAACTTAAACCTGCATACTGTAATGGGCAATGGAGGTTTAATGCAGGGAGATATACTATCTCTGAGGGTTACAATTGGCTTCAAGGTGATCAGGTCAAGGTTCCTTGGCATCCTGTGGTTTGGAATCGTTTCAATATGCCCAAGCATGCGTTTATTGGATGGCTAACTATCCAAGGTAGACTACTCACTAAGGATAGACTAGTATGTTTTGGGGTTATTCAGGATGGTACGTGTGATATGTGCCTGGACCATGCTGAAGATCATTCTCATTTGCTATATCAGTGCAGATTCAGTAGCCAATGTTGGGCTTTACTTAAAGTCTGGTTGGATGTGGCTTTGCCTGGCAGTGGGATACTTGAATGGTGTAGCTCTTGGAGATGCAGGTCTCTCATGAAAAAAAGGATTGTCTGTGCTGCGGTTTTGGCTTTGGTGTATCAGCTGTGGAGGGCCCGTAATGTGTGCATGGTGGACTGTTACCTCCCTTCTCCTGCAAGTGTTGTTATGTCAGTGCAACAAATAGTGCAAAATAGAGGTCAGCAATGGAAGTGGACTTCTAAGTATCAATGTATGAGTTGGTCTCCTTGGATGTAATTTGTTAGTTGGTTAGCAGTTTATAGTAGGGTTACTATGTTTGTGTCTATTGGTGAATGTATGACTTTATCCTAATTATTAATATAATTTTCACATTTCAACAAAAAAAAAAAAAAAATAATCCCCCTCCCACTTCCCTTGGTGAGAATTTTGGTCAATGTCGAGGGGTGCTCTCATTGAGTTGCCTCACTCAAGTTAAACTCAACTTAACTAATTAATTAATGTGGTATGAAATATTCTTATATAACAGTTCAAGAGATTGAGAGTAAAATTTTCCCATGTCAGACAAATAAGGATTTTATGATATGATATTTATAAGAGGTTCTACCCATTACATTAATAAAAAGTCTTTGCACTTTTGGGCATAAGAGATGATTAATGGGCCTAAATGTGAACATTGTATCTTATTAGCTAGGGTGTTAGTGGGTTAAGATATTATATCTTTAATCTGATAAACATCCATTGATGATCAAGGATTTATAAACAATACCAATCAGCAATGTTAACACCCCTACTATCAACAAGATTATAACTTGTCTAATAGATATTAATCACAAAAACAATACGTATGGAGGATTGTAAACCTCAGGAGGGTAGACCACCCACTTACTAACCATGGCGGGATTAAAATCAATCACATTATTACCCATTACTGTAAACATGGGTTAAGCATAATGGATTTATAAAGGTTGAAACTTCAACTAATTTAAAGGTAAAGGGTAATAAACTTAACAATGTGAATAAAAGCTAAGAGAGAGAATCTACGTATCATTCAACATACAATCCTATTAAATGATAGATCAACACAATCACAAAGGAAACAATAAATAATGAATAACAACAATACCAACTTAAAGAGAGAGATTATAATAATGATAATAATAAGAAATACAGATGAAATCTTTTACAAAAGACATTAAGTATAAAATGGTAGATTTAGGATTAAGTTAAACTAAGAGTCTTTGAGGTTTTAGGATAAATACAACTTTAACAAGATATTCTAAAGAGGTTTTCCTCACAAAACGACGGTTATAAAGTATTTATATGAAGGGAGTAGAGGGCAATAATAGGCCACCGGGCAATATTCATAATCTCGCCCCTTATTAATGGTTAGTTAACTAGTTAATGTACATAAGTTACGCTATAATGCATGTACGGAAATCATGTCTATTTGTAACTTTACTTTACTCTATCATAATTTAATACCAAAATTGAGTTTCATTAGAATAGAACTTGAAAGAAACATATATACAAAGTAAATAAATAAAAAGGGAATGTTAGGTAAAAGTAAGTCATGGACAAGAAAGTACATCAAATCTCCAAAAACGCAAAACATTCTAATAATTTGTATTATAAAATGGAATATTTGATTAAACGACATCAACTTTAAGATAAGCCTGGTCTAAGTTTTGAAATAACATTAAGTGTATTAAGAACTATGGAGGCACGTGAAATAATAAAAAGTTGACAATGAACTTCCAAAACTTCTACTACCTTCATCCTATAAGTTTCTTCCTAATTTGATTTTAAAGGTTAAAGCTTAAAAAGTTTTACCTAAAATAATAATCGTTAAATTAATAAAAAAATTATAACTTTGTTAATATATTTACCTTCATCATGAAACATTCCTCACCGATGTTTTGTTTATAAAAAATGGTATATTAATGGAGAGAATCAAGTGAAATTTATGGTTTGAAATTTTGGATAATGAAGTTTGGTCTGATTACTTAGAAATGGATATAATTTCAAGCTGGAATATGATGGACCATAAAATTAAGAAATTAGCGAGAGAATTGTTATGAGAATCTAAGGAGTCGCGTTACCAAATAAGGACGTATCTTGGTGGAATACGATAGTAAGTCAAGTGAGAAGGAAGAACAGAGAGTTGAATAAACTGTTGTGAATATGTAGAACCATAGACAGCTATGAGAAGTACAAGGAAGCTCGTAGGGAAGCCAAAAAAAGGAGTTGCACAAGATCTTAAATGAAAGGTTAGTTAAAAATTGCATGCAAGATTATATTAGAAAGATGGAGAAAAACAAATAAATAAATCTGCTCGGGTTAGGGACAAGAAGACGCGAGATATAGGAGAGCCCAATATGTAAAGGACATTGATCACAATGTATAGGAAGGAGACAAATAGATAAAGGATAGATGGAGGAAATACTTCATTCGATATCTATTTAATGGGTAACAAGAATGGAATAATGGGAATCTATATATTCGCTCAAACATGGTTAATAAGGAATTTAAGCAAGAGAATTCAAAAATTAAAGTCAACGTGGCACTAAAAAGATTGGATTGAACAAAGTAAAAGGGCTTCATGGAATACCCATTGAAATGTGGAGATGTTTACGGGATAAATGACTAGAATGGCCAACAATGATTTTCAACTAGATTTGGAGAAGTAATATGATGTTTTCGGCTTGTAGGATGTTTACCTTGATTTCATTATTTAAAAATAAAGGTGATGTTTAAATTGTTCGAATTACCGTGGAATTAAACTGATGAGTCATACCATGAAAGTATAGGAAATAGTGATTCAACAAAAACTTAGAAGGAAAGTAAGGGTGCAATTTGGACTTATACCAGGAAGGTCAACAAAGAAAGCGATCGATCTTATAAGACAATTGGTGGAGAAATATCAGGACAAGTAGAAGGATTTGCAATTTTACATATAGTGTTCATTGATTTAGAGAAGGCGTATGATGGGGCCCCGAGACAAGTACTTTGGTGGACATTAGTAAAGAAAGGGGTGTCACAAAAATATATTGATCTTATAAAAAACATGTATCAAGGATACTGGCCTACAAGTATATGGACTAATGTGGGGACGACGTAAGAGTTCCCTATTATAATATCAAGGTCCAGCTCTTAGTATTTTGTTCTTTGCTATTGTTATGGATGAATTGACACGATCAATTCAACGAGGTTTCATGGTGCATGATATTTTCAAACAATATTATACCGAATGATGAAACGTAGAATGGAGCTTAGAAGAAATTGGAGCAATGGACACCGATGTTAGAATATCGAGGCTTCACACTGGTCGGAAAGAAGACAGAAGATTTGGAGTATAAGTTTAGTGAAAATAGAGGTAGGGAGGTAGGTTCAATCAGCTTTTATGGGGACATAGTACTATATGTTTCTGACTATATTAGGTATTTAGGATCTATTATCTAGAGAGATGGAGAATTAGACGAAGATATGTCCCATATAATTAAAGCACGATGGTTGAAATGGAAAACTGTCACGACATTTCTATGTGATTTTGTTGTACCTTATAGGTTATAGAATAAATTTTATCGCACGACTATTAAGCATGAACTCTTATATGGTATTAAGTGTTAGGCGGTATAATATGGATATGTACAAAAAATTAGAGTACCTGAAATTCTTATGATTTGATAGATGTGTGGTCACACAAGAAATGATAGGTCGAGGGAACGAGGTGGTTCGAGAAAAATTAAGTGTTGAGTCGGTTAAAGATAAGCTGAGAAAAAGCCACTTAAGGTAGTTTGTACGTTCATGTGTGGTAGAGAGCACCGAAGGTACCAGTGAGGAGAGTTGAGAGTTGAGGAATCAATAATATTGTTAGAAGAAGGGGAAGATCAAGGGTACATGATTAAAAGCGATATGAATGTTTTGGGAACTAGTGAGATTATGGCGAGGGAGAGAGCGTCATGGAGAGAAATATTTCATGTTGAAGATTTAGTTTAAGTTTTAGATATTTACTTATCTTTTATGGAGTATCATTTAACTTAAAGATGTATTTATTTATTTTTTAAAAATGACTCATATTCTTTTTGTTTTATAATTCCATTTTGTTTTTTTTAACCCCATTTTCACACTTTTCTCATTATGCTTTATTTATAAAAAAACACTTGTTTCATCAAAATTTATGTATTTTCTTTTGCTCTGTTTATTTACCTTTGACCGTATTGACATATTCAAACCTACTCGAATTCGGATGATAATTCATGTTAGCCGACCCCAAACTATGTTGAGACTAAGCCTTTGTTGTTATTGGTGGGGGTACATTAATGAAGAAAACTAGAGTTAAAAGTAACTTTTTACCCTTTGTACAAAGAAAACTTAAATGATAATTTCAAGTAAAGGGAGTACATTTGTTCAAGTGTACAACTAATTGTTGACATGAGTATGCTATTATTTTAACTCAGACATTTGCAATGTTGTGTAGATAATAATATTAAGTGCTTCAGCGTGCAAGCTATCAAATATAAGAGATCAAGCAGATGAATATGCCGCTTTTATTATGGAAGAATTGGATCCAGAAAAACTTGGATATATTGAGGTAATAAGTCCTCCACAATATTATGTTGTTGTAAGTTATGTAACTATATATATTTTTATCACTATCATTGTATGTAGCTATGAAAAACTTAAAACTATAAACCATGAGCATATAACGGACAGGCTCTCTTATATGAATGGTTTAGTGATTATTGTGATATTATTAGTTTCCTTAAAATGATTCGCATGCCAGTTTGCCATTCGACTCGCATGTCTCGTCGCAAGTCAAATTAGAAAAACTCAAAGTGTTAGGTGGTGCCTAGGTTGTACTAACAAATGAAGTAGTAAGTAAAGAATAGGAAGGAAAAAACAATGCTTAGATTAATAAAAGAAAAATAACAATGAAAGATCAGGTCATGTCGTGTTCGTGTCAACTTTAAAAAGGTCATCAATACCTCAACCCTAACCCGGCCCATTTACATAAACAGGTCATTTGTCTCCACCCTAACCTAACTCATTTAAATTTTATATAACCCAACTCGACGTTTTCAACTCATTTATCTTTAAGCAAGTCATGTTTAACTCACTTAACTCGTTTAACCAATAAACTAATAAAATAAACTAAGCTTTATAACCCTATAATCCCAAAAATAATGAATGAAAATGCTTATTTTTAAAGTTTTTGAGTTGAATTATTGACTAAACGTAAGTATATTAAGACAGTTTTAAATAAATGTGTTATTTGTGTCAGGTTCGTCTCGAAAGAGCTCAACCTTAACCCGGCCCATTTAAGTTTTGTGTCGTGTTCGTGTCAACCTAATTATTTAAACGGGTCACAATGTCTTAACCCTAACCCGCTAACTTCGTGTCGGGTTCGTGTTGTGCTTCGGGTCGTTTCAATAATTGCCACCTCTTAGTTAGATACTCTATATTTGTTAAACAGGAATGTTGTTTTTTTTGTCTAAACCATCCGGTAATCCGAACCACATTGGGCCGACTAATCCGGATTTCGGGGCGTGTCCAAGGATTACGGTATTTAAACCCCTCCCAATCGCAGTTGTGGGGGATCGATCCGCAGACCTCCCTACCAAGCGCAGCCCCATGCTACCACTGCGCCAACCAACGATTGGTTAAACAGGAATGTTGTAATAGTCAGGTTTAATACCCACAAATTAAACAAGACACGCGTGTAAGTAGACATGTTAAATAGGGCATTCAAATCAAGTTTAGGTCTCGCAATTTTAGGTCAGGTTATTTCGCGTATATGTCTCTCGGATAATTTTGGGATCGGAACATTACTAGGCTGAATGAGGTTGGTTTGTTTTGGTTAATTTAGGTCAAGTTAAAAAGATTATGTTCCAAATTAGTCATATTGAGTCATTTTGGGTCGGGTCATTTCAGATCAAGTTATTTTAGGTTCGTTTTGCTCCGCTTTCTGATCAACTTCGGGTCAGATCTATTGCCTGAGATGGTTCGTGAATGGTGTAAATGAGCTAAATCGATCTGATAAAATCAACAAAGAAGCAGCGATCTTTCTTCTTTAAAAGATGCTTATTTGCAGCTTAATATTTCTAAAAAAAATATTTACCAAAATTGTGACTATAAACTAGCATAGATCTCGTGCAATTTAGACCTGTCAAACGGGTCAAACGGGCGGGTTTCGGGTTCGGGTAAAATACGGGTCGGGTCTATTTCGGGTTTGAAAAATACGGGTTTATACGGGTCGGGTTTATACGGGTTTCAGGTCGAGTTTAGGGTTAGAACGGGTCAGATTAACGCCTTTTTAAAAAAAAAATCATTTTCTTTAATTCTACTTATAAACGCATAATTATTCTTAAATTTTATTATTATCTAGTTTAATATATGATATTAGTAAGATTAAACATTTTTTGCTTAATATTTTCAATATCACACCGTTAGACGAACGGTTCGATATGGGTTTCGGGTAAAAAAAACGGGTCGATCAACATCTTTTTTGTTATTTTTTAAAACTTCTTTTATATCGTAATTCCTACCATTTATACGTTTATTATCATCCTGCTCGTCTTAATCAACTTAATTGTCACCATTCTCGCCATCACCGCCTCATCATCATCATCATTACCCTAACTAACTCGCTAAGTACGACAGTGAGACACATATAGGTTAATAATGATGAGGTGACACGTGATCAAAGGTGATGATGTGGCAGTGCTGACGTGGAATGCGGTTCCACATAATACGATGAAAGTGACGGTGTGCCACACACTTCGAAGTGATGACGTGGCATGTGATCGAGGTGATGACGTGGCAGTGCCGACATGGAATGCGGTTCGATGTAACACGGTGAAAGTAATAGCGTGGCACACACTTTAAGGTGATGACGTGGCATGTCGCCTGAAATGATGACATGGCAGTGCTGACGTAGAATAAGGATTAATGTAATATGGTGAAAGTGACGGTGTGGCACACACTTTGTTGTGATGACGTGGCATATGGTTCAAGGTGATGACGTGGCATATGGTTCAAGGTGATGACGCGGCATTCTGTATATATACATATATTTCCTTAGAATTTTATAAGTCAATACGTATTTGACATTTTCAATATTAAGGAAGATATATTGCCTTGACCCAACGGTCAACCCGTTACGGGTCGGGTTTCAACCCGCTATTTACGGGTCAAAACGGGTTCGGGTTGAAAACACCGGGTTATTTGCGGGTTATTTACGGGTCGGGTTACGGTCGGTTTTCGGGTCGGGTCAGCTTTTGACAGGTCTACGTGCAATGCATGCTCTGTATATATTGAGTTTTATTTTGCAGTGTATTACTTATAAATTTTAAATTGATAACTATTAACTTTTCAGATTTCGCATCCCTACATTTTGATTAGACAACAAAAATGATTGAAACGACAAAACTAATAAAACAAAAAATCATACCATTCTGATATTTTAATGAAAACGTTTTTCTTAACATGAGGCTAGTTATATTATTTTATAAACTTCTCAAATTATTTTAACTATTTTTTAGTCATGAAGTTAGCGTAACAGTTTGTAATTTTGTGTTTTTTACAAAGGATAGTTTATAGTTTAATGAAAAGATTATACTTTATAATATTTTAATGAAAAATATAATTTAATGAAAATATTACTCGATATATTTTAATGAAAACATTATATCATACATAAATAACTTTTCATTTTATTTCCTTATTTAGTGTGTGTATTTTGATGGTAAAGTTTTTGAGTAGACTTATTCTATTAGTACTTGGGGGATTAGTATATAGGGGATTGATCTTGTCATTAACATAACATTTACTACAACAAATGATTTAAAGCATTTTTGGCCTTGATTCTCAAAAATGAGTTTTTGCTTTTTAAGTTTAATTTTTCAAAAGTGTTTTTCAAAAGCAGAAGTAACAAATTGCTGCTTCTATTTTTATGAGCAAAAATATGGAATTTTAGTTTTGACAATTTTTTGTGTAACTTTTAGAAAATAATATGTTTGGCCAAAAAGTGTTTTTGAGGCCAAAAACACTTTTTCAAGCTAGGCGAAACACACACTTAAATAGTTATACACGTAACAGTAGTAACATGATCTTTTGAAACCGAATTTCACACACTGAAATAGAATCTAAGTAGAGAATTTTTTATGAGTGAATCGGTGTAGCAAGTTAATTTAACAATTAGAAGCAAATTTAAAATCAACTTCACCTGAACCCCACCCTTGATTCCACCATGTTTGTGGTCATTAATACAGTATAAGCATGTTTAGAGGTCAATTTCTGTTCTAGGTGCAAATCCAAGTGTGTGTGAGTAACTGACTATGAGAGCCAAATCTCTTGTTGCATATCTTTCTCTAATTATATTCTTGACAAATAATGCAGTTATGGCAGTTGGAGACACTCTTGTTACAAAAGGACTCGTACACGAAATATAGTATGGCCCTCAGTTATACCGACCACGCCTTGAGCACAAATTTACACGAACTAAGATATAGGAGCTCTATACAAAGGATGAGGATAAATGTGTTACATTTTTTGAAATATAATTGGAAGAGGATATGGGTTTTAAGCCTATGGATTTTGATCATGGTAGCCCTATTCATATGGAAATTTATCGAATACAGACGCAATGCGGCATTCAACGTTATGGGTTATTGCCTTACTACAGCTAAGGGTGCAGCTGAGACTTTGAAATTCAACATGGCTTTAATACTGGTTCCTGTTTGTAGGAATACCATTACTTGGCTTAGGACCACCAGACTCGCTTACATTATGCCCTTTGACGACAATATCAACTTCCATAAGGTATACCAACTACATTTTTCACTTTTCCAATGCCTCTGTTATTAAGCAATTATTCTGATGTAAATTCAGCATCAGTTCACATTGGTTTCACGAAAGGCAAGGGTGATTTTAGGGGTCCTACAACCGTGAAGTATATACATTTTCGTTTAATAAAGCATTAACTTAAGTTTGTTTGTTTGGTGGTTATTTAGACATGTGTTTAGAGTTTGTGGGCTCGACTCCCATTACAAACAATTTTACTTTTTTTTCGTATATAAGCTACTCCCTCCGTCTCGGTCATTTGTTATCTATTCAGTTCGGCACAAAGACCAAAAAAAATTAGAAAAAGAAGAGAAAAATAATGATAACTAAAGGAGCTATCTCACCTGTCCACTTGCCCATATCACATACCCCACTTGTCCACTTGCCTAAATTTATCAAAGGTAGAAATAGATAACAAATGAGTGATACACACCAAAAAAGAAATAGATAACAATTGACCGGAACGGAGGGAGTAATATAAAAACGGACCAAATAAAAACTACCCTACAATATGAAATAGTAACCTTCTGCTTCTTTTGACCCATTAAATTGGTTACATGTTTAAATTTAATTTAGATATTTAAATTTATTTTCCGCACCCCTTATATTGAATTTCTAGAATCGCCACTGGCAAAAGGGCGAAAAAAAATGTTTACATACAGTTTACTCCCTCCATCTCATTCTATTGACCCATATGAGTAAAGGTGAGATTTATGGAAAAACTACGAAATAACCTTATTGCCCTTTGATTAAGAGAAATAAAGAAGCAAATGAATCGAATGGTATTTTAACTAGTATAGCTCTCGTGCAATGCATGCGCGGTATATAGAGTTTTTTTTTAGTGTATTATTTATACTTTTTAAATATTTAATATTTTCCTCCATTGTATTTTGATATGAAACAAAAAAAAATTGAATTGGAAAACTAACCAAAGAGAATTAAGTGAAGTTGTGAATTTTTTTTTAATGAATTTGTTTTTTGTCACGAAGTTAATAGTAAGTATCTATCAAGTTATTCTCTACAGTAATAATTATTGCATTACTGAAAATTTTAGCTAACCTACAGTTTATAGTTTAATACTAATTTTATTTAATTTAATAAAAAAAATCATAATTATGAGTTTAATTATAAGAATATATTCATTGAAAAGATAATAATGTAGTGAAACAAAGTTTTACGTATTACCATTTATTTAGCTAGATGCATTTTGGAGGAAAAACAAAAAAAAAAAAATTATTCTCTTAGCAGTAAGGGGATGCTTGCTTAATTAGGAGTAATATGAGATCTTTATCATTTTTAGTTACTATATATAGTAAATAAACTCCTAAGTTAGAGTAGACTAAAAAGTAAACGTAAATAATTTAACTAGAGTAGAGGGAGTTGTGTAGGACATAGGGACAAAATGACAAGTTTTTACTTTTTTATCTGTTCTGGCATCACTATCTCACTGTTATTATATTCACTATTTAAACTTCTGCAGATAGTTGCTGGAGCCATTGTGCTAGCTATTGTGCTCCATGTCGGGCTTCATCTTGCGTGCGACTTTGTGAGGCTAGAACAATCATCACCAATAGAATTTATGATTTACTTGAGTGACTTTAGTGTTCAAGGTCATAAGCCTACATATGGAGACTTAATTCTTGGCTGGGAAGGTGTAACAGGGATTATTATGGTTGTGCTGCTGGCAATTACTTTCACTCTTGCTACTCGTAAGTTTAGACATGGCGTTGTCAAGCTGCCTAAGCCATTTAACAGATTCACAGGGTTCAATGCCTTTTGGTATTCCCACCATCTTTTAATCATTGTCTACATGTGTCTGTTCATCCATGGGATAAAACTTTATCTTGTCCACAAATGGTACAAAAAGACGGTAATCTTCATACCACCATATTATAAAATTTCATTTTACCAGTGGCTTATTAAAAGTGCATGCTTTTAAGTTAAATTTATTATTCATTATTGCAGACGTGGATGTATCTTGTTGTTCCTGTGTTGTTGTATGCGGGGGAAAGGACCTTAAGACTATTTCGATCTAGCTTGTACAATGTCCGTCTTTTGAAGGTTAGTCTCCTCAACTATCGTCTCAAACTACATTTTTAGAAAATTCATATGGAAATAGAAAGTAGCGGTTGTATTTAACATGTAGGATGATACTGATAATTTGTTTACTTTAAATTAGGTGGCTATATATCCAGGAAATGTCCTCTCACTGCAAATGTCAAAACCGCCTCAATTTAGTTATAAGAGTGGACAGTACATGTTTGTTCAGTGCCCTGCTATTTCTCTCTTTCAATGGTAATTTGTCACTCACCTCTCTTAAATGCAGTTATTGAGCAATGTACATAAACTTTGGTAAAGAATTACAACTCTCTTCCAGGCACCCATTTTCAATTACTTCCTCTCCCGGGGATGACTATCTCTCGATCCACGTGCTCCAGAGTGGCGATTGGACGGAGCAACTTCACAAAATATTCAAAGAAAGTTCGGAGGCAACAACAAAAAGGTCTTTGTTCACTTTTCTTTTCTCTATCCATTTTATTATGGAGTATATCTGTACTGACTTAGATTTCTTACTATATTGTGGTTACTTGTAAGTATTTAACATGATAATAAATTTGGTCTTAGGTTGCCAAAGTTGCTGATAGATGGGCCTTATGGTGCTCCAGCTCAAGATTACCGTAATTATGATGTTCTTCTTTTTGTCGGTCATGGTATTGGGGTGGCTCCATTCATTAGTATCCTTAAAGATTTGATGAACAATATCATCAAAGAGGAGGAGCAGCAAGTGAGTGCTTCACCTATTTTTGTTTAACCTGGTAACGTTTCATTGTCACCCTCATATTCACATGAAATTTTTCTAATTTTTTTGGCTACGGAGATGGCTTCTGATTTAAACATGGATTCGAGCAAACAAAAGAAGACATTGAGGACAAAAATTGCATATTTCTATTGGCTTACTAATGAACAAGGTTCTTTTGATTGGTTCAGAGGGGTCATGAATGAAATTGTTGAGCTTGATAAGCGGGTAACTAAAACATTAAAGTATTTAATTTTAAATTTGATGCGGAGTTCTCTTCCTCGTTCTTTAAAGTCTAATGGGTTTTGCTATTGCTAACAGGGTGTAGTTGAGATGCACAACTACCTTACTAGTGTTTACGACGAAGGAGATGCACGATCTGCTCTCGTAACCATGCTTGCAACACTCAACCATGCCAAGAATGGTGTCGATATTGTCTCCGGAACAAAGGTATTATTACCTATTCAGAAATGTGTTTCTTTGAAGTCGTTGATAATTAAAATTAGTTCTCTTTTTCCTTCACAAATATTTCTTAGAAGTCGTTGATAATTAAAATTCTCATGTATTAATTTATTCTACGCTATTTTCCTAACAGGTCCGTACCCATTTCGCTAAGCCAAACTGGAAAAAAGTTCTATCAAATATAGGCTCCAAGCATGCAAATGAAAAAATAGGTAAGTTAGAAAAAGCTACAAAGTTCCTCACTTTTTTGTTTTGGTTTTGAGTTGTAGAACACTTGGATCTTTACACTAGGTACTAATTATTACGTAGTATTTCGTTAAAAAAATGTATTATAATATAATAACTAATTTACAATTTTTCATTATTATTGTTTATCTGAAATATATTGTTGGGAGCAGGGGTTTTCTGTTGTGGTGAACCGATATTGGCCAAAGAACTGAAAGTCCTTTGCAATGAGTATAATAAACGAGGCGAAACAAAATTCGACTTCCACAAGGAGCATTTCTAATAAGGAGTGTCTTGTGGTAATTCCTTACACATCTCAACTCTCATTGCCATTGTAGAAAGTAATTTTTCTCGTCGTCTTAAATACATTACACAGTAAGAGTGTAATCTTTTCCTGCAATATGAAGTACAAACATTGAGGAGTAACAAAATTCTAATTTCACAGGAACATATTTAAGGAGTCTCTTGAACAAATTCTTTGCGCCTCTCAACTTTCCCATTGACATTGAATGACATTTTTCTCCTTATTCTAAGTGATACAGAGTATAATTTCATCAATATGTAGATATAATAAGCAAAAACACGGATATGGTCTTTGAGTGAAGGATGTACAAATGTACGATAACAAATTAACGATCGTGAACATAATGTACAAGTTTGCATAAGCATGCTTGAAAGCTTGGTTGAGACAAATTCGTATAGTGCCCACTCCTTTTCTTTGTACCTAAATGTATGATGGTTTCGCTAATTCGAGATAAATCTTTAACTTTATTTTATTACTAAAGTAGATTAGTTTAAGAATTACTTTCTTGATGATTATAACAAGAAGTTCGTTACGAAAAGATATACGAGTGTCTCAAAATATACTGTAAATGTGAGAGTGCAATATATTAAAAAACAGAAGAATTAACCTTTTATTATACTCCCTCCCATCCAAATCAAAGGTAACACTTGCTTTTTGGTACAATTCATGGTCTTTATTCCATTCAAAAGCTAACTCTTAATTATTTACTTCTAATAAGATCTAACATAAATTGTACTCCCTCCATACCACACCAATGGTAACATTAAGAATCTTGGCACTATTTATGGTCGTAGTTAATCTTCGATATTATTCTTAATCTATAAGACAAAATATAGTCATGTGAGATCTTGTTTGATTTATCGTCATGAATGCTATAAAAATATCAAATTTTTATAATTTTTAATAATGTGTAACTAAAGATATTCACGTTACAAAACGTGCCTCGGCAAGTAAGATAAAGTAATTGTTACCTTTAGTTTGGATGAGAGAGAGTATGTTATAGATGTTTTAAACTTTGAAAAAAAAAATATCACATTTATATGTACATGTTAAATTGGACAACACAATACAGACTCTCATATAAAACCGTCTTATTTTTTTAGAGAGATAAAGTTTTTTTCCCTTATGATCAGTAATTCCACCGGTCTCCCGCCGGAGACCTCCCCACCACAACCAGCCCCCCGAATCTAATTCCACGTTTGGTGGTACAGATTCCTCATTTCCATATGCATTTAAGCGAGTTTATCGCCGCTCCCTCAACTAATATTGAATCCCTCCTCATCGCTAATCAATCGATTCCTTCAAGTCATGGAGAGAACTTGACACCCAACCTATCCTATAAAGAAACAGTACAAGGTTAAGGATCTGAATCTTTCATGTCGGAGGATCCTTCAATGGATGATATTGAAGTTGATTCAGATGATGATAAATTACTACTACAAATCCAGACAACCATAACGGCCCTTTAACAACGCTTATTCACGAAAATCACCAAAAGACGTTGTACAATGGATTGCGCGAAATTTTACTAAACTTAATTACAACGGTTATGTATTGTTAACCGTTGTTATTGGTTTTAACAACGGGTCAAACTTGCACAACCGTTGTTAATATAAAAACTAATAACAACAGTTTACTCTGTAATACATTATAATCGTTGTTAATAATTTGGCGCAAAATTAGTGAAAAGTAATTACAACGGTTGTCAAAGGAACCGTTGTTAATATATTATCTAATGATAACGGGTTTATGTGTAATAACCGTTGTCAATAATTTCAAGCAAATACCACAATATATACCACACAAACACAGATCAGCTACAGCCACAAAAACAAACACACAACCACCCTCTTTCTCATCGTCTCTTTCTCATCGTCGCTTTATCATCTCCGTCACTGTTGTTGTCATCGTCTCTTTCTTTCTCTAATTATCAGGTATATATCTATCGCTTTATGGTTTTAGGTTTTGTCATCTCCGTCATTATTGTTCTTTCTCTAATTATTTTATTTGCTGTGTTTTTCTCCGTCATTGTTCTTTCTCTAATTATTCGCTTAGTTTTTCTGCGTTTATTAGTAAAACAAATTAAATAAAATAAAACAAAGAAGATGATGGAGAAGATAGTAAAACAAATCCACATTTGACATACATCAACTTAATTAATTGATATATATACATAAACTTAATGCATTGCTAAAAATACATTTCTTAGATGTTCATTTAGGGATGCATTCTCTTCTATGAGAATCATCATCTCCTCCTTTCCTATTTGGAGGTTTTGTTCCGCAGATGTAATATCTTCATATAGCTGCATTATCTGAGGCTCTAACTCCTGCACCAAGCCATGTTTCACCGCGGCTCTAAATCCTGCACCAAGCCAGATCCAAGCTTGGTCAAGGAAGAGCCTGTTCTTCCTCTCGATTTCCAGCAAGCGGCGTATGAAACTTTTGTTGTACTCGATCATAATGCATGTTAAACGAATGGTATCATTCATTATTGAAGTAAATTTGGAGTTTATTAGGTTTTAAAGATTTAGGGTTTGGAGTTTAGGGTGGAGATAGTGATATAATGGATTGGTTATTGAGATAGTGGAATGAATTTATAATTAGTATATGTGTCGTTTGAGTTATTTTTTAATTAATATGTTTAGGGTTTGATACTTAAATTAATACGAAGTATATTTTTGTTTAGGAAGTTGTGCCATATCCCTGCTTCAAATCTTATAACCCTTCGCATTCCATATATTGTGTCCTTTCATGCAGGGATTTTGGCAGTAATAATGCATCTAGTAATATATAATTAATTGATGCAGGAGAGATTTTGGCAGTAGTGCTTTGTATTTTTATTTTTTTTTAAAACAATAACAACGGATATTAAAAAAAACCGTTGTCTTTAGTTATAACAACGGGTTTTTCTATTGTAACCGTTGTTATAACTTTCCCACCAAAAATTAGTTACACTTTCCACAACGGTTATTTAAAAAAAAACTCGTTGTCTTTAGTTATAACAACGGTTTTTCTATTGTAACCGTTGTTATAACTTTCCCACCAAAAATTAGTCACACTTTCCACAACGAATGACTCGTAACGACAATGGTTTTTAACCGTTGTTAATAGTTTTCACAACGGGTTTCTTAAAAAAACCAACCGTTGTTAAAACCTTTAACAACGGATGCTTTAACAACGTCCGTTTTTTTATATAACAACGGTCTTTAACCGTTGTTATACCCTATATCTGTAGTAGTGGAGCCCAGATGACGAAGATGTCCATTGTCCTCGCATAACTCTGGCCAAACATGAGAAGGCTAAGATCCGCAAACCATGGCGTCGATCTCTTATAATCAAAATGTTCGACAAGAAAATTGGCTATTTGTCGTTAATGAGAAAACTGCAAGCAAAGTGGTCAATCAAAGGAAAGTTGACCCTTACTGATCTTAGCGGTTCTTATTATATTGCTCGTTTCACATCAAGGCAGGACTATGAGTTCGTTATCACGCAGGGTCCTTGGATGATTGATGAACATTATTTAACTATTAGAAAATGGGTCCCCAACTTTGTTCCCTCGGAGGATAATATCAGATTCTTAACAGCATGGGTTTGCATCCCGAATATTCTAGTGGAATACTTTAAAGTGTTCAAAGATAGGAGGGTTGTTCACATCGACAAAAACACATCATCAACGGAACGAGGACAATTTACACGAATGAGTATCGAGGTCGATATATCAAAGGCTCTACTATCAAAATTCCGTCTTAATGGCAAGATATATTGTATTCGGTATGAGGGTCTTAAGATGATTTTCTTTAAGTGCGGCAAACTAGGCCATAATTTAGACAAGTGCCACAAAGACAAGGCATCAGAATCAGGGCACGTTTCAAGTCAGATTACAGACCCGTTGGGTCGGACCCAAATAGGACGGGTTTGAGTCTCCTTTTTGCAGACGCAGTGGATATGGGTCCTTTAAAAATAATTCGGGTTTGGGTATGGATCTGAGTTACAAGACCCATACGGCATACCCGACCCATAGACCCTTTGCTATTAAACCAAAAAAAAAAAAAAAAAAAAATATGTACCATAGCCCTCGTCTCCTCGTCCAACTTGGAGTGGCATGTGACGCTATTTGGATTTTGGAGCGGTCTAGGTATGGACTCAACTCATGTATTATTATTATTATATGCAACTAAATTGGTAGGGTTTGAAATTTGAATCCAACAACAGTGATTAAATAAAGCCACTGCCGACTGAACAAACGGCGGCGGCTGCGGCTGCGGCTGCGGCGACGACGACGGTGCTGGTAGTACGAAATTAAGGGAAAAGAGGGCGGCATATCCTAATTCCCAAGTATTTCATGCTTTTACTTGATGCTTTTATTTTTATTTTTTAATTTTAATTATCGTCATTCGTTAATTCATTTGAATCTTTTCTCAGATTAATACAGTACAATATATAATACGAAATCTAGTATTGTAGCTATACATGGGAATTGATAATTCAGGAACATATTGTGAATTATGATTCTCATGATAATTCAGGAACATAACTGCACAATTCACCATTTTCAATTGCCTTCTTACCCGTAGCTGGGCTCACAAATTCTACAATCAGAGAACTTATAAGGGAGAATTGTGACTAACTGTTAATAGCTGCTCACCTGTTGTCTACTTATGATTCTGCATTATTGTATCTGTAGGAATCTTCTTTGAACGAATTTTCGTTGCTTGTTTTTGTTTTGTGGTCTCTCTACTCACTGTTTGTAAACTTTGCATGCTTACCTTGCTCTAGGTTTGGACAAAGTAGCGTCATGGAATCACTAACATCATGGGTCAATGATGAAGATTCACACATATGTTACAATGGTCATACAAGTGAATGTGATACACCTGATTGCGATGAACAAATAGCAATAGCTTATGACAATGGTGATGATGGAAATGGTGGTGTCTGTATCAACTCCGTCTTACCTGATGATATCTTAGAGCGAATTCTTGGAAATCTTCCCATTTCCGCAATATTAAAAGCTCTCTGTGTTTGTAAGAAATGGAATGATGTGGTGCATTCTGACAGATTTTTACACTATTATTCAGGTGTTGCGCCTCGGAAACCCTGGTACTTTATGTTCACCTCTGAATTCTATCCGATTGGGCATGTTTATGATCCCATCCATCTAAAATGGCACAGATTCCAGATTCCTTTTGTTGAAACACCTACTTGGAGTCTTGTTTCTTCACGTGGTTTATTGTGTTTGATGGATGACAGACGCAGAAAAATTTATGTCTGTAATCCAATCACCAAGTGTTATCGAAGGCTTGAGGAGCCTCCTGGTGCAGCACTTGCTGACTATTGTGCCCTTGCAATCTCACAGGACACATCATCCCAGAGTTATATGGTGGCGATTGTGAGATCTAAGCAAGCTCGTGGGGAGGATATAGATTGGGATCTTTCAATTGATATTTATAGTTCCGAAAAGGGTACTTGGAGATGTCCCGTTAATGCTACTTTTCAAGTTTGGAGAACTGGAACTGACTGTGTGATATGTGATGGGATTTTATATTTTACAGTTTTCTTGACAAGAACACTTGGATTTATACGTCCTCGTTATGGAGTGCTGGCCTATGACCTTTCTTGTCAGTTCTTTGTCACCGATGTTGATGAATGTGTGATTGAAGCCCCTTGTTATATCACGTGCATGAGATTGATGAATCTAGAAGAGGAAGTCGTAATGGTGGGTGGGATCGAGAAAGTAGGTCGCCCTGGAATTATTAAGGGCATTGGTATTTGGGTCCTTAAAGACAAGAATTGGGAAGAGGTCTCTCGCATGCCTAACAAGTTTTTCAAAGGATTCGGAGAGTTTGATGATGTTTTTGGCAGTTGTGGGCATGAAAAGCTTATATACATCCAGAGTTATGGATCATCCGCCCTCCTTATGTTTGACATGTACTCTAACGAATGGAGCTGGTCTTGTAAATGTCCTGCTGCAAAAAAGTCTCCCTTGCAGCTGTATTCTGGAATTTGTTTTGAGCCTCGGCTTGATATTGCTCCTTGACGTAGATATTTCGAGCTTCATGTATACCAGCAGACTATAGCGGCTTTCCTTATCTGATGGTTTTCGTGAAAGTGTGAACTTAACCTCGTGACACATAAGTTACAGGCTTCCATGATGGGTTAGCCTTTCCTTGATCTTCCAGATTGCTATAGACTCGCTATTATGATGCTTCTGCTGGTTCTTGTAATTTATTTTCCGATGTTGGTCTGATGTGGCAAGTGTTCTTGTTATATTATTTTGTACTTCAACGACTCCATTTTGTTGAGGCGTGCGAGGAGCTCAAAAGTTGTGATCAATTCCATGTTCCCTAATGAATGATGAGTTATCAAATTATGTATCATGAATTCATGATCAGTTCTAATTGAAACCAAATTATGTCCCAAGTTTATTTCGAGTTTTTTCATAAGTAGTTCAAACTCGGGAAAAGTTTCATCTTTAGAACTTAAAAGATTGGCCACACACCCACACCCACATTGCCCACATATATCTAGAGTAAGAAAAATCATCTTCTATGAGAGCATCCATATTAATGAGGATGAACCATCCTCGTAGGACTCCCTCTCATGTAAGAGGATGTCCTCTTCAATGTGGAACCATTGTTACATATACTCTTTGAAGGAGGAAGAAGAATACTTCCTCTATTTTTAGAGGATATGCAATATTGGCCCTTGTTCCCACTTGCCATTCATTATCTAGCATGTGGCATATAATTCATTTCTTTTTTATTTTTTGGCTATCAAAAATTTGGGAGAAGAGGATAAGATGATCCTTTTTTATGTGAAATTTTTTTAGGAAGAGTAAAAAGAAGAGGATGGAAATAATGGAATATGAGTGAAAATGAGATGTCTTATAGCATTCATGACGATAAATCAAACAAGATCCCCACATGACTATATTTTGTCTTATAGATTAAGAATAATACTAGTATTGATGCCCGGCTTCGCGCGGGCTACCTCTACTTACCATTAAATTGTTTTTTTCATTAAATAAAATTACTTAAAGTTGCATAACCCATAAATTTATCATTAATATATTTTTTATAACATATCCTAAAATTACGATGAAATAAAATTTGAGACAAATTTACTACTCCCGAGTAGTCCCGCTATTAATATTTTACTCTTATTAATGAAACAATAGTAATAACATTTTATTACTTGTCCGTAATCATTGTTACTTTCACTACTCCCGCCGTAATTATTGTTACTGTCAATACTGTCGCATTAATATTAATAATTTCACTACTCCCGTCGTAATTATTATTAATTTCACTATTGTCGCATTAATATTGATTATTTCACTACTTTCGTTGTTGTTTCTACCAGTCTCACTAATCTCGTTACTTTTACTATTCAAATGAGTGATTATTATCATATAACTATATCCAATGTTACTACAATTCTTTTCTTTACTGACGAAATTACTTTTACTACATAGACATGCGATTTTAAGAGGATTATATATTTATATATGTATATTACATATATGCATTAAATCAAATCGAAAGAATTATGCAATATTATATATTACTAGGTTTGGTGCCCGGCTACGCCCGGGCTACCTTTATTTACCATTTAAATTTTATTTTTTGTGAAATATGTTTCGCTAACTTTGGTTAACACATACATTTACAATTTATATCTTGAAATTATAATGAGATGTAAAATTAATCAACAAATTATGTGACACGTTCACCACTCCCGCTGTCAATATTATTACCTTTCACTACATCCCCTATTAATACTATTATGTTCACTACTTCTTCGGTTAATGTTGTTTGTTTAACTATTGCTATTTTTACGGTTAACCCGTTAGTTTTGTCAAACTCATATATTTAAATAAATTAATATTTTCTTAAAATCGAATTGTTAGTTAATTTTTCATACTCTCTTCGTTGTTCTTACTATTACTTTCATTACATGTTTTATGACCATTATAGTACTATTACTTTCACTTCTCCCGCCGTCATAATTTTTTTCTTTCACTACTCCCGTATTTATTATTGTTAATTTCACTACTCCCATTACTGTTAGTATGACATTCACTACTCCGGTTGCTATTATTGTTGCTTTTACTACTCACATGGATGGTTACTATGATATCATGGTAGTTGATTATCTAGTTGTATTAGAGTTATATATTTAAATAAATCTTAGATTATAATATTATTTAAGAGCAATCATTTTTATTGGCTAATTAAATTACAAATCTAATGAATTATGGAAAATTATATTTTTTGGAAATCAAGATTGATTTATTTACTTTTTAATAGTTTCTAAAATATAAAGTACTTATATTATATTATATTCGTGTATGTTAAATAATTAACATCTTTATACTAATTAATACCATAAGTGGGGTATGTTATTTTAAGGAAAATCACCATATTATAGTGTTCTCTAAATTTATACTTCAATCAAAACTATATAATATTTATATTGAAATCCCTTGTTCGGGTCCATCACACAGTGCTATGATTAAAAACTATATAGTATAATTAATTTATATAGATTTATTTAATTACATCGAAGTCCCTTGGTTTCTGGATTTAATATATATTATTGATGGAATTTAACTTGAATTATTTATAACCAACTTATTATATTTTTGTATGTTAAATAATTAACATCTTTATACATTTAATAAACTATAAAGTTTAATAAAATTGCATAGATTTTAAATTTAATATATAATTTTATGATGATAATAATTAATACCATAAGTGTGCATGTTTATACTAATTAATTATTTTATTTTAAGGAAATTGACCATCTTCTAGTCTTCTATAAATATTTAAGAAATTGACCATCTTAATTAATTATTTTATTTTAAAAAAATTGACCATCTTAATTAATTATTTTATTTTAAGGAAATTGACCATGTTTAGGAAAATTACCAAGCTTCTATATAATTTAATTTTAACCCAAACTATATAATATTTGCATTGAGATCCCTTAATCGGGTCCATCACGCGGTGCTATTGATTTAAAACTATATAGTATAATTAATCTGTATAACTTTCTTTAATTACATTAATGTCCTTTAGTTTCTGGATTTAATCAATACATATATATAAAGCAGAAACTTTTCAAGCGATATTAGAGAGTCCAACTTTTTCAGAATTCCTAACAAGAGTAGATTTCGAAACAAATTTAATAAAATTATCCTAATAAAAGTAGATTTCCTAATATTTTAATAAAGTCAGCATCCTAATATAAGTAGATTAAATTATAATATAAACATTATTCATATACTATATCGAGTTAATTAGATTTTACTCTCTTTTGAAATTTGCATTTTTAAAATTACTCCCTTTCAAATTTTTTTGCTAAAATTACTTCCAAGTTGCATTTTTTCTTAAAATTATTTCAAAACTCCAATTTAAGTGACCTATTTAAATCCCTTTTTTGAACTTATTCCCTTTTATGCCTTAGCCAATTTATACTTTGAAAGGTATAACTATGTAAACAAATGGAGGAAGAGTTCAAAAACAGACAAAATAAGTCACTTAAATTGAAGTTTTGAAGCAATTTTAGGAAAAATGCAACATAAAGGAGTAATTTTAGCAAAAAAATTCAAAAGGGGGTAATTTTTAGAATGTGGATTTCAAAAAGGAGTAAAATATAATTAACTCTACTATATCTTAAATTTCATTTGTCATACTAACTCAAAAAGTTAATCAAACTTAAAAATGTAGATTAAAAGGTAAATCAAAAATTAAGAGGTGATAATTTAATTGGTTAAGCCAAAAATGTTTGGCAAACTAACCGAAATGTAGTGTTTTTTTTTGGTAAAATGATATAAAAGGACCTAATAAGTTCTCTATATTTCATATTATAAATTGAATGAATAAAAAAAAACAGGTAACTAATTTCTTTGAAATAAAACCTAAATATCGGATTTTTCATGATCTCCCGACCTTTCTCATATCTAATTAATTACTTGTTGATGTTTTTTTTCTTGCCAATATTTACTTATTTTTAACCCTGTTGTTAGTAATTGATCTTAAGTTAATCCCATTTTTAATTTTATAATCTCCATTATAGCTATTGGTTCAAAATAAATATTAACAATTAGGCATTGTAACACAAGGTACATATACTCCAAAATCATGAGGAACGGAATAAATAAGTAATTGGCTCAAAATAAATGTTAGCTTTCTACATAAGAATAAAAATTATTGTTAGCTCTACAATAAGAAAAAAGTAAATTAATTTGATCAAAAAGGAAAATCTATCACAAGTGTCCAACTATATCGCATTTGTCTTGGATGTAGCAAGTGTTGGACTCAAACTGAATTTTAAATCGTGCCAACCATGGGTGTTATATAAGGGTAAAATAATATCATAATTATTGAGAAAGTTATAGAATAGACAAAGTTGAAGCGGTTATGTTTTTGAAATTTTTTACTTGCGACAAGTAGGGGCATGCAATTTTTCTATTAAATACGGGTATGAGAAGGCTTACATTTGTCATGTCTTATCCCCCATTTGGCATCCTTACTTTTAGGCTTCGCTTTTGTTTTCATTATGCGAGATTTTGTCGGGTATTTTAGTTCGTGTAGACTTTGGGAGTAAGATTCATTATCTTTTAGGAATTTCACACTAAATGTATTTTATCTTCTTCGCAATGATCTTCCGTATTGCTTTTACACAATTGTTAATGCGGAAGTTTGATCATGATTTCGACATATTAATGGTCAAAGTTGTAAAAGTTTGACCTCTAAGAAGCCAAGTGGAAGAGTTTAAGAAGGGGAGAGAGTATACATCATGAATTTTTTTAATATAACTCATCATAATAATATGCTCTACCAAATATGGTATGCCGGTTACGTAATTGTAGAGGAACATTAACTCCGTAAGAGGATTATCTAACGAGGGGAGAGAGTATACATCATGATTTTTTTTAATATAACTCATCATAATAATATGCTCTACCAAATATGGTATGCCGGTTACGTAATTGTAGAGGAACATTAACTCCGTAAGAGGATTATCTAACGAGACCTGTCTTATTATCAATCGCCCTAGAAAATTCATAGTAGAAGGGAAGATAGTTACGGGTTCCAAAGTCGGCAAAAGGTATTGAACCCGAGGGAAGTGATGACTTCCTCAGATACAAAGATTATTTTCGCTCTTAAGTAGAGACAATATATACGTTGAGGTCATGCTACGTAGACGTGACAAACAGATCAACTCGTGTCGGGTTCAGGTGTCACATTTAAACGGGTCACGAACTCTTCAACCCAAACCCGACCCAATTAAATCTCGTGTCGTATTCGTGTCGATCCAGTTACATTAATAGGTCATCAAAGCTCAACCCTAACCCGTGAATTTCGTGTCGTATTTTCGTGTCATGTCATATTTGGAAAGTGTAAGTATATTTATGTGAGGATCAAGAAAATTTGGGATTAATTTAGTAAATAAGTTATTCGTGCCGGGTTCGTGTGTAGAGTGCTCAACCCAAACCTAACCCAATTAAATCTCGTGTCGTGTTCGTGTCGACCCACTTACATAAATGGGTCGTTAAATGTCAACCCAAACCCGTTAATTTCGTGTCGGATTCTTGTCGTGTTTTCATGTCGTGTCATTGTTTGCCGGCTCTAATGCTGCGTCATAACAATAAACAAGAGTTAGGGACAGTTACTAAATCACGTTGAAATTTACCTGCCGAAACCAATTTTTATTAATGGCCAACTTTATGTAGTTTCAAGAACAACGTCATCCGAGAGATTAAGATTTTACATCGATGATAGAGACCTAATGTATCAAGTCCACAAGAAGGACATTGTTTACAAAGAAGTTTTCATAATTTACCAAATTAAGATGTCGTATTATATATTTTGCATGAAGTTTTTAAGGATAAGTAGTCAAAGACTATTTCGTTAAAAAAATAGATGGTGCTAAGACAATAAGAACGGTAACTCTATAATACAACTATATCTCTGAATGTTAGTATACAACTGATATAGTGAAATACCAAATGCCACAACGCTTTCGTTGCTTTTTTGTTATAGGAACTGATGATTAATCTGTCCTCATCTAAATCAATCCCCGATATTTTGTTTGCTTCCATTTGTAGCATAATTTGACTTTTTGTTAACTTTAATAGTTTTCTTTACCAGACCATGGTAACGTCAAATAACGTTTTTAGCGGTGCCATAAAATATATACTACTAACTGACATTATTATACTAACTTGGTAACCCAACTATTTTAAAAAATGACATAAACTACTAACTGATATTGTCAGAGATATTACTAAGTGCCCGTGCATTCTATGTAATAGAATCAGAGATATTGCGAGATGTGTATAAGGAGCAAATACTATTAATTGTAAATAGTCAAGGTAAAATTATGTTGTAAGAGATCTAATATTCTCTCTCAACGCACTAAATATATATTATTATGATAACTGCGGTTTTTTGTAACATCATTCAGTTTTATGTAGTTGTAAAATAATTTGCAAAACTCATAAAGATATGTCTCCGTTATTAAGGGTTCATATTGGTGAGCTCCACCATGTTTATAGAGAAAGCGTTTTGTATTTAATTAAAAACCGATTGTGTCTGTAACAATGAAAAAGCGAGCGACATACTATAACTAATTAACTATGTCACTTGATGTTTTACTAATCGATGACAAAACTTTTATGCTAAAAGCATTAATAATTCATCGGTTATCATCTATACCAATCACGATTTTTTTTCATCAATGACAACATAGTAGGACTTTTTTATCAACTTAAGAATATATTTTTACAGATAATCCTAATGGAAGCCCTGTGCATCGCACGGGCTATCCAACTAGTATATAGTATTGATTAAAGATTTCCTACGACCATGAATAGAGAAAAAAAAGCAAGTGTTACCTTTGGTTTGGAAAAAAAACCACAAAGATTCATATGTATGAGTTCTAGAGGCCGATTTGTGCTTACATGCTTAATGAGTTTAAATAGCATAGCTATCACAAATTTTGTCTTCTTTAAATTTTATACTTGGTAGACCCTCAACTAGATCACATATAGAAAATTGTTGAATTAAACCCATATTAGCATGACCGAAACGCTTATGCCATATAAATCCATAATAAATGATCCTCAAACGAACAAGCACAGCGTCTCAAACGGATTATCAATTAGCTTTCTTTTTTATCCCGACAAGAAGCGGCTGTTTCTTCTATTTCCATGTTCAAAGTACCCTCTGGCGAATTTGGTGTATGCGAAACAATCAGAGGTTTTCCCGCGTGGAAACTGACTTTGATCTTATCGTTGCGTTTGATTTCTGATGAAGCTTCAATGAATTCTGTCTGTGGTTATGCGTGATCAAAGTCGATTTGGGCTACCCTCTGCGCGATTGTCCTTATGAAGACGCTCTGGATGCAGCTAATATCCGGAATTTTTACCCTTGCTTTCTCATTGGAACCCAACTCTGCTCGGCTTATATTCGCACTAAGTGCGATGCTTCTTGGAATTCCAGTTTAAAAGCGACGGCGGGTTGGCTGTTACAAGATAACCTTGGTACTACTTTTCAAACGGGTTTTTCAAGGTTTTGGGCAAAATCGTCTTTACAAGCAGAAGTTATGGCATTTAAATGTGCAATTTATGAGGCAGTTTTCTGTGGCTATCGTCATATTGAAGCAACTACTGTCCTTCAAGTTTGCGGTTACGTTACTATGGATCAAACCGCTAAAGCAACTCTTTTTTTTTTTATGACGAGGGGGTTAAATCCCCCCGGGCCCATGCAATCTTGCACCACCACATGGACCATGTAAGCCACCCTCTTCGGGGGCTACAGTGACCAAGTCATCATCGCCCCAGCTGGTAGTCGAACCCGGGACCTCTCAACTCCTGCATTGCATTTCTGCAAGGTTCAAGGTTTAACCCGGCTACCACTGGACTAACACCACTTGGTTCTAAAACAACTCTGTTATCCTTGCAATCTTTGGTTTCTCAACTACATTGTATTTCGATAAGTCACTATCCTAAAAATCTTAATAGGGTCGCTCACCCCATTGCTAAACCAACTATGATTTGACTCTATTTTCTCTCACTGTCAAAAAAAAAAAAAAAAAGAATAGCGCTCATACAAGATATGGAAGTTTTAGTAATATTGATAAGATGTATTTAGTAGGTGTTAATTGGGTTGACTTTGTGCAAATTGGAGGCCTTAAGATGATCTTTTGTGTGTTTTATCAAGTAATTTGCTAAATGGATATATGCTTTATATAACTTGTGTGTTTTGGATTGGAGTGATCTTGATTAGTCTTGAAGATGGTTATTTGAGCCAAGTTTTGGAAGCTATGGTTTACCCTAGAGGTGATCATGGGCCGGGCCGGGCCGGGTTTGGGCCGGACCCAAGCATTAAATTAAGCCCAGGTGCGCGGGCCGGGCTACAAGTGTGGGCCTATTTTGTCGGCCCAAACCCGGCCCATGCGGGCTTAAGCGGACTTTCGGGCCGATTCGGGCCAATTCGGGCTAAATATTTGTCCTCTTGAAATAAGTTTAGAAATCCCCATTATGAGGTTATGATACTTTGTGTATTTGTTATCAAAAATTTCGTATAGAATTATGTGATTTTTTTCGAGTATTGCAATTAAGAAGTAGTAACCTAATGTAGCTTTTATGAACGTACTGTTTGAGGTGACCCATACAAACTAAATGTACAATTTTTAGTAGTGTAATAATATATTTTAGTGCGGTGCTCACTGTATGTTGTTGTAGTTTTGTAATTGATTTGATATTTGTTTTTCTTTAGGCTCAAAAACATTGACTTAGCACGCCGATAATGGTAAACAATTTATCGGCACTAGTATGATACAAAATCATTAGCTCATTTTTTATCATATAAATACTGGTGAAAGAAAATACTAAGCTTTATCAAACTAATACATGTAAATAAGTTATTACGGCTTATTTACAATACAACAATTGATTGGTTAATTATTTTACTTAATGCTTATTAACATTATTAAATTGTACATATTCGTAAATTTTGCATATGTTCGGGCCGGGCCGGGCCAAAATTCGGGCCGTAAAGGCGGCCCAAACCCGGCCCTATTATATTGAATTGGGCCATGGGCTTCGGTCCGGTCCGGGCCAAAATTCGGGCCGTAAAGGCGGCCCGAACCCGACCCTATTATATTGAATCGGGCCGTGGGCTTTTCGGGCCTAAAATCGAGGCCCAATCCATGGGAAAAATCGGGCTGGGTCGGGTCGGGCTAGCGGGCCTGAGCCATATGATCAGCTCTAGTTTACCCGAGTAAAGTGGAGGTGAAGATTGATCTTTCAAGCTGAGGAGGAAGAAGTTAGGCGAATTTAATAAATATAAAAAAGAAGAAATATGGTGCGTCACTTTTACGATTTCTTATCATCGTGTGATCCCTCGATTTATAATCAAATACACCATTTTCTTTTTACACGTTTGTCAATGTAAAAATTGTAAAGTATTATCTTCAATTATAAAAAAAATCACAAATTCTCATTGAAGACATGACATATCCGTCACAAGCTGAAGACGGATACCATTTTACCTCACAAAGTACCCACTTTTTCTCTCTCTGCAACACTATTCATGTGGTCCCCTTTCTCCACTAACCCATTTTGTTACCATTTTATCTCACAAAATATCCGTCACAAATGGTAACCCGTCACAAGGGAGACCAATTGAAAAAAAATATAGGTAAAAGTTTGGTATTCTTATTGTACTTATATAGGCGAATCAAACAAACTTCCATATGACTATCTTTTCGCTTATAAATCTTAACAGGTATTGAAGATTTTTTTGGCTCATGAATAGTGTAAAAACAAGAATGATGTATTTTGATATAAATGGAGGGAGTATCAGATAATGGCATATGTATTACTCAAAGCCTCAAACTAAGATTTTTAAAGAGGTCCGATTTTTACTATTTTGCTTAGGTCCTCAAAATGTTTATGACCGATACTGCTTGTATTGTATATGTATCTGGCGGTGTCTACCTAGTGTATACTCCGTATAAGGCTATGTATTTATAATTCTATATAACCAAAAACACAAATTCTAAATTTAGACGGACCATTTTCGTCTTTTTAAAAAGACAGGATTTCATGACTATTTATGGTCAAATGTAACCACTAACAACAATGATCCCGCTAGTTTTATAGCTTATGGTAACTTAATTTACAAAAGTAATCACATTTAGATTGTAAAATGATCTTAAAATTCAATTAGTCTTGCTGAAGACGGGTCGGAGCAAGTGACGGATAATGTCACTCACAAAACGGATAGGGGGGACAAGGTGGGGCACCCCCATGTGCTTCCCTCTCTCCTCTATTTGTGTCATTTGTGAGGGAAAATGGTATCCGTCACTCCAAAGTGACGGATACGTGCCGTCACAAATGAGATTTTGTGCTTAAAATTTCGCATTTTCGAACGAAGATCAACATAACCAAAAAAAAATAGGCGTATTTAATTCCCCAAGGAAAGGGGCCCAACAAACTGCAAAACACAACCATTTTGACACGCATACTGTGAGGATGCCAACACCACAAGTACTCAAAGAATCAAAAGATAGAAACTGGTCTGGAGAGAATCCTACGCAGTTAGAGTTTATTCATTAATCAGAGCAAACAGTGTACAGACACTCAACCTCACCTCATCACAGTCAGACATCCCTCTTTTCTTTCTCTTTAGTCTTTTCCTTTTCAAATAGTCCTTCACATCACAAATAGGTAATACAGTAGAAAGAGTGAAATTTATTAGGTAAAAAATATATGACATTTTTGGGGAAAGAAAGTTTGAAATTATGTAATTTATAGAGACAGAAATGAAAACAGGAAAAAGTATTTGTGCAGCAGAAAGAAAAGCAACAAAGTCATCATCTCCTTGTTTTTTATTGGTTGCCTTTAAATTTTGTAATAATAATAAAAATAACAAAAGAAGAAGAAATGGTTTAGATGGGCCCACATGTTGTACTCCAGTAAGCTCATGGATGGAAGTAGAGGAGGACACCATAATTAAACCCAACTCTCATTCTTTTGGTTTCTTTTCTCCTAAACTTTCTGCTAGAAACCTTGCTTTTACTCTTTGGGAATTTCACTATTATTATCCATCTCCTACTACTCTCCCTAACATGTATTTGGGTGTTAATAATCAAAGGCTTCGTCGTCGGGATGATAATAAAGATGACAGCTTTGATCATTTTCGCAGTCGAAATTCCGGTTTTGATCCTCAGAGTCATGCCACTCCTGATGATCATGTATAATCTCCTATTACTCTTTTTCATTTGATTTTGTTGATGGGTTTTTGAGTATTTAAGTTGTGTTGTATTGTCACATTTTAAGTCTATTATTGTCTTCTCCTGATGATGTCTTTTGACTACACTCATTTTGTAGCTATCTGTTTTTGATATTTGGGAAAAGTGTTTTCCTGCCTTTTTATGGTTTTGTTTTGTTATGTTTTTAATAATTTGTGGGCCCCCATACCCCATAATTTGCGGGAGACCTTGAGGCACCGGGGAATATTGGAGTACATTAACAGTATTGGAGTGTACCAACGGAAATAAGGCATACACGGGACACAACAACCGGCAATTTGATGATAATGATACCGTAAAGGAAGATGTTAGTGCCCCTTGGTGAATCAATGTGTCCTTGGTGCCTTGTTTCCGTTAGTACACTCCAATAGCGTCAATATACTCCAATAGGGAATGTTGTTTTAGTAATTTGTTGCTACATTTCAGCTATATACTCATTTCTTCACGCTAGGGGTTTCGGAATTGTCTGATGTTGCTGTTTCTCGGAATTTCCTGTATCTCCCAAACAAACTGCAAAAGTTGGGATTTGTTTTGGTTGCCACTTTGTTCTTTTCATCTGTTGATTCTCAGGCACTCTCATGCAACATAGCCTCTCTGCGAAACTAAGCTTACAGAATTGATCTGAAAATTGGATGCGGACACTAACTGATCTCGCTGCTGGCTTATGTGTGAAAGATCCTTGTAAATGAAGGAAATAATAATCATTAGCAGAAAGATATGTAGCTTTTTTAGTACTGTTTGTAATCTTTGGATGCTTTCCCCGTTAATTGGGGAAATTTGGCCACTAACACAATGCATTCTCTTTAATGGGATCTCATTTCTGATCATCTCATTTGTGCCATTTAGTCTAACTCCATTAGCACACAACTGTGAGGCTTTTTTTGTTATTGACTGCTTTATAAAAGCAAGTGAAACCGTCACTGTTATCTTAACATTTATTTGATTGGGTTTACGCAGCCTGCAAGTGCTGGCAGCCTAAGGAGACATATTGCAGCGTCCCTGATGCGGCATCATCAATCAGCTGAAAGGAATAAGCATGCTTTGCAACCTTTATCTCCTGCAAGCTATGGTAGTTCCTTGGAGGTACTCATCTTTGAGTCTTTTGATTGTTTTGCCCGATATTTGGATATTTAAATATTTTACTAATTTACTTAGACTGATTTTATCCCGAGTTATACACTAGACTCTGAGATCCTAATAATGTATTGCATCATTTTTAGACGCGGATCCCACATCTTGTATTAATAGTTTTTAGGAGTATGAAGGATAAAATGGAAAATGAAGACGGGTTGAGCTGAGTGTTGAAAAATGAAAATAGTACTCCACCCAACTTGATTATATTGTTCCACTTCACTTAGAGATACCACATTACCTTATCATTCCCTCCGCATTGGAGTATGTTTTTTTTGACGGAGCATTGGAGTATGTTACTGAACTAGGAATAGTATAGGAAGTTCACTTTTTATTCCGTTCACAATTATGGAAATTGGCCGATTATTTTTGGATGGACCAAAAAGGATCATTTGAGATTTAATAGTAATTCAGAGAATGTTTTGGAACTCTTTACCTTAATAAACATGAATGTTAAATGAAAAATGAGATAGCGCAATCCAGGCCTTTTGATAAAGAAGCCGGTGAGAAGTTGTCTATTTCCAATTTGCGGTGTATTATTCAGTACTTATCTATTTCAATTTTGGTATGTTTTTGTGGGACTCTTCCATGTGCAAGTGGGAGAGTTGTGATTTGTATGGTCTAAAATCAATCTCTCTTGTGAGCAATAGAAATACAGCTCCAGCAATACCTCGTAATATCTGTACTCTATTATATCAGCTGGGGTTTGAAAATGTTGTGCTTGCAGCTTGCATTTCTGAGTCCCGACAATTTCAGGATTTTAGATTCAAGAGCTCTGCCCTCACTAATTTGTGAGGCAGAGCTGTCTCACTAATTTGTGTGACAGCGCTGTCTCAGTTATTGCATTTTTTGTGTGGCCTTCGTCTCAGTGAGAAGTTAAAAGTTAGGCCATTGAAGAAGTTTTTAGATAGACAAATAAAAGAATGTGTAACGGATTGGAATCCGCACCTTTTCTTGATAATATATATGATAGCTCCACCACCGTGCTATACCGAAAACACGCAAAATCTCAATCCAACAGAGCTCACAGATAATTTGAGCTCTCAAAATGTGGGGACGTTGTAATGAAAACCTAATATTAATGGTATCCTGTTACTCTTTTAGACAGGCAGACTTTACTTTATGTTTGTCACAACTAAGAGCTGGTTCTTTTCATACTTCCAGATGGCTCCGTATAACCCAGCAGCAACTCCAGACAGTTCTATTGAATTGAGGGGACGGGTTGGTGAGTCAAGCTACAGCTTTAAAACATCTACTGAACTGTTAAAGGTGTTAAATCGTATATGGAGCCTCGAAGAGCAGCATGCATCCAACGTGTCTCTGGTCAAAGGTTTGAAATCTGAGCTTGGTCATGCTCGTGCAAAGATCAAAGAGTTGCTTAGAGAGAAGCAAGCCAAACATCATGAGATTGATCACTTGATGAAAAAAGTATCAGTAAAAGATCACGAGAGGATTGATGCTGCTGTTCAATCCGTGAGGGATGAGTTGGAAAATGAGAGGAGATTAAGGAAACGATCTGAAAGCTTGCACAGGAAGTTGGCTAGAGAACTGTTTGAGGTTAAGGTTGCCTTATCCACGACCGTCAAAGAGCATGAAAAGGAGAAGCAATCAAGTGAGGTGTTGGAAGAACTCTGTGACCGGTTTGCAATAGGTATAAGAGAGTATGCAAGGCATGTTCAAACTGCCAAACAGAAATCTGACCTGGGGTGGACTGGTTTGATCGACCATGATAACCTGGTTCTACAAATGTCGGAATCTTGGCTAGATGAACGGGCACATATGAAAGATAGGGAAACTCAGCAACAATCGGTTGTTGACAGATTGAGACATGAAATCGAGACTTTTCTTGCCTCCGACACTACACTTAATAATAGGGATCTTAACAGGAGCCGTATAAGACATTCGTTAGAGTCTATTCCAGAGGCAGGGACCGCTCCTCAAGGTTCAGCTTTTTCTGATTCGCATTGTGCAGAGGTGAGCAAAGCGGGCCCGAGTAATCATGTAGTGCAGGAAGAGCTTGCTTTAAGGGTGAGGAGACATGGTCAAGGTCAAGGTCAAGGTCATTGTCCTAGTGATCTTCAAAACACACCTCGAGAACTTGATCATGTGATTATGAAAACTGGTGCGGAAACTCATCCAACTGAAATAAACATGCTGCAGAAATCTGATATATATGATTCCATGAAAGAGCAAAGAAAGAAAGCATATGACGAGGAAGGACATGGATCAAACTCAAAAACAGTTGATAAATTGATAAATGAAATACTACTTTCTGAAAGTGGGAGCTTGGCCCCTCCTGAGTATGAATCTAAGGAAACAGGTTTGGAAAATTCCGGGATTAAGAGGAATGCAAGCCCTATAAGACAGTGGATGACGAGCATAGCATCGCCTAACCATAGAATTCCGGAAGCTTCTTCCGGAACACAGGCAGTGAAAGATAGCTCGTTGAAGGCCAGGTTGCAGGAACCAAAATCAAAGGGGCAACGTTCACGATTGAAAATCCTGAAAAGTTCATCGTGACGAATAGCTGCCAGATGAAAATATGAGATATATATCTCCTGGATTTTGTCTAGTTGTTACTTGCTAGGAGCAATATGTTTTTGGGGCATTCGTGTGTCTTCTGATTTTAGTTGAATGTGCTTTGTGATGTTTGTACAAAAAATTGTACAGTGTACATATTGTAAGATCATTGTCTCCTAATGCAATCAATCAGTCTACTGACAGTAGTATTAGTATTCCAGTGATTGTGTTTGATGTTCTGAAATGCGATGTCGGAGAATTGAACTCTAAACCCTTTTCCGAGTGACTTTGCTGGCTTCGCCCCCGGATTCCAAATTAAAAGATGCCTTAGGATGGGATGAGTGAACCTGTTTTTGGGAAGGGTTATAACTAGGGTTATGACGACGACCAATGATGACTTGTCGAATCAAATTGGTGCAAGTAGAAAAAAGCTGAACTAAAGTAACAAATATCAAAATAAAATAAAATAGGGAAGGGATATTCTCTCGTGACAATTCTTTCATTTTCTAAGATGGGTCCTTTTCTCACAAAAAAAAAAAAAAAAAAAAACTTTGACTGTCAATAACACTTGATTACAATTTCAAAATATGATTTTTTTTTATTTTTAAATTGACCGTCTTTAGGAGGTCTTTATTTGAAAAAGAATTCATTGATGTCTCAACTCGTAGTGAGGAATAATGGTCGTCAAAGTTTATTCGTTAAAAAAGGTTTGACCAACCATAACTACCGGCTACGAGTTCAAAAAGCGGTGAATTTTTTTTCAAATTCAAGGCCTTGATGAGATAATTGGTTTGGAAAAAAAAATTACCGTTTTTCTGAACTCGTAACAGAGGGTCAAAGTTTTTTTGTGAAAAACGAGGGGTACACCTTAGAAAACGAAAAAGTTCACGGGTACACGAAAGAATATCCCTAAAAAAATAATATACTGGTAACAAATCAAAAAAAAAATAAAACTAATTATGCCTTTTTTTTTCCTTTTCTTTTTTAACTGGCTATGTCTTTGGGTTTTCACCTCTAAGCTCCCAAATGAAAAAGCATTTAAAACATTTACGAGGCAACTCAGAGAGTTCGTGGTTGTATGTACGAGAGTTGTGTAAAGGCTGCAGGTGATTGTATTGAATGAATATTTGTACAACGATAGAATACATTATATAGGGGAGAGGGGAGTCTAATTTAGGCTAGTAATAGGAGCCTATAGCTAAAGAATATACAGTATAAAATCTTCCTTTATTTACAATGATATTGTGAACTAATTGATTGTGATGTTGACTAATTGATTTGGTCTATTATTTGCTGAGATATTGTTGATACGCCCCCGCAAGATGGACGTCAAAGGGAGGAGTCCAATCTTGTCTCGTAGTTCGTGAAAGCGAGTTTTGTGTAGTGGCTTGGTGAGAGCATCTGCCAGTTGATCTTTGCTTGCTATATGTTGGATACGAATATGGCCTAGCTGAAGTTGTTCACGGACGAAGTGGAAGGAGAGAGTCATGTGCTTAATTCTTGAGTGAAAGACCGGATTCTTGGCATATAGAGTGGCTGACATGTTGTCACAGTAGATGATTGGAGGTTTAGTAATGGATATGCGCAGCTCGGTTAGTAAGTTGCGGAGCGAGGGTTTCAATTGTCACAGCAGCAAGGGCACGATATTCTGCTTCCGTCGTTGAGAGAGCAAACCCGCGTTGTTTTTTGGAGGACCATGAGATTGGGTTACGGCCGAGGTAGATGATGTAACATGTGGTTGATATGTAATTGTCTTTATCGCCAACAAAGTTTGCATCGCAAAAGGCATGAAGATAAAGTGGTGTGGTGCGATAAAGTTGGATGCCTTAGGTTTGGGTTCCTTGAAGGTAGCGTAGGAGTCTTTTCAATGCGGACCAGTGTGTAGATGTAGGGTGGTGGAGAAACTGAGCTAATCGATTGACGGTGAAGGCAATATCAGGGCGAGTTAGTGAGAGATATTGTAAGCTCCCTACTATTGCTTGATAGTTAGATTGGTCTTGTATTGATTTGTTGTCTTCACGAATAAGGTGTGCGTCAGTGAAGAATTTAGAGAGGAGAATGACAATTAAATAATCACCTACACTTACAAATGAGCAAGATGAAAGAGATGTTAGAATGAAAGAAACAAAGGTTGGAAATGGGTTGTAACACCCCCATACTCCAAGTGCCTTACCAGGACCACTCAGGTATGAAGACATTACCATCTCGGTTGCCCGAGGTATGATAATCAAATAAACAATGAAGAAACAACGTTTAATTATAAATACTTAGCGAAGAGGTACAATTCTCAAAACCAAACTGAAAGTACAATACATGTTCTCAAACTAACTGTTCTAACTGAAATGTAAATAACTAATAAGCTACAGCGGAAGACTCCTATCATCATGTCGTGGCAATCCCAAATATCCCAAAGATTCATCTCAATACCTGCTCAATATCTGCTCACCATCCCCGAATGGATCACCGCAGTTTACAAAACAACACCGGTCGATTAATCACACAATTCAATATATAACAACAATGAGATAAACAGACAGCTTAACTGTCACACACACACACACAAACACGCCGAATCCAATCATCTCAATCACTGACTGTCCACTGGACCAGCCCTGCCAGTGGGGGACCGCAGCCGTACCCACCAAATCCCCGCTCCACATAGTGAGCGATAACCATGTCCATTAATGTGCACATCCCTTCTGTGGCGGGTTCCACAGAAGGCGAAACTAGGGCGTGAAGCCACTCCCGCAAGTGACCCCCCCATACTCCAAGTGCCTTACCAGGACCACTCAGGTATGAAGACATTACCATCTCGGTTGCCCGAGGTATGATAATCAAATAAACAATGAAGAAACAACGTTTAATTATAAATACTTAGCGAAGAGGTACAATTCTCAAAACCAAACTGAAAGTACAATACATGTTCTCAAACTGACTGTTCTAACTGAAATGTAAATAACTAATAAGCTACAGCGGAAGACTCCTATCATCATGTCGTAGCAAATCCCAAAGAATCCCAAAGATTCATCTCAATACCTGCTCAATATCCGCTCACCATCCCCGAATGGATCACCGCAGTTTACAAAACAACACCGGGTCGACTAATCACACAATTCAATATATAACAACAATGAGATAAACAGACAGCTTAACTGTCACACACACACAAACACGCCGAATCCAATCATCTCAATCACTGACTGTCCACTGGACCAGCCCTGCCAGTGGGGGACCGCAGCCGTACCCACCAAATCCCCGCTCCACATAGTGAGCGATAACCCTGTCCATTAATGTGCACATCCCTTCTGTGGCGGGTTCCACGATAGGCGAAACTAGGGCGTGAAGCCACTCCCGCAAGTGACCCCACTCAGCCGAGGCCACGCCTCGCGAACCATCAACAACGATCACAACCACAAACACAATACAATTATTATATCAAACAACCAAACACAATACATCAACCAATATCCCATTATGGGACTAATACTGAGTAGGAAATCCTACCTGGAAAGCATAACAATCATCAGACGATCTAGCAAATTGCCTCAAAACCTCTCATTTACAAATCCTTCTCCTATCACATAATCACATAATCACAATCTAACCTTAACAAATCATAAAAACCCCCAATCCCAAAATTAGGGTTTAACGAAACTTGACGAAATACTATAAAATTGGTATGCAGATCTTACCCTCGACGCAAGGATCACAAAGGTATAAAGAACGATGAAATCCGGCCTCTCAAGCTCCGGGATTTGTCAACAACACGGATGAATGCGAAGAACGTAACTTGAATCTCCCTTTTAATGTTATTAGGTTTGTAAAGGTGTATTATGAAAGTGACGGAAAGATTTATATATTAATCCGTGTTATTAACGAAACCCGTCGAATTATCACCCCGTAAACCGGATACTCGATCGAGTAGCTGAGGTACTCGATCGAGTACCCCCTTACTCTATCGAGTACCTAAGGCTACTCGATAGAGTACCCCCTTACTCTATCGAGTACCTAAGGCTACTTGATAGAGTACCCCTTACTCTATCGAGTACCTAAGGCTACTTGATAGAGTACCCTACTGTCGAAACTTTTCTAAAACGCAACTTACCCTTACTCGACCGAGTAAGGCCTACTCGATAGAGTACCCCAAGACTTATAAATACGGAGTATTACGCCTTCCCTCCTTAAAAGAACTTCGTCCCCGAAGTTCAACCCATACTCTAAAAACAACCATACTAACTCGACCAAGACACAACAACATAACTAAGAACTCAAAAACTCGACCAAACATAAAACATGAACTCTTAACACCCACTCCACCAACTATGTTTACTTCCTTAACATGACTCACGATATCGTATCCACCACATATATATCTCTCACGACACCAACTTCATACATAACCAACCACCATCCACTAACACTGCTAGCTCCATAATATCATCCACTATCAAATCCAAAACCAAGACACTCATAGACATCAAACGGAATGTTACATTCTACCACCCTTAAAAGGAACTTCGTCCTCGAAGTTTACTCACACTCATAACCTCATCATCCAACTGTCAACACTAGTGAAATATTCTCACACTCCTAAACATCACGCTACTACAAGCACGGCCATGGCCTTTTAACAACATCAACCACAATATATACAACTCTACTTCGAATTATGCTAAGACATGCACAATCATCAAATTTTCTTTTATCGCATCCTACTCCTCTTGAGATAAATGTTACGTCCTCGTAACTCACTAATACTATATCCTTAGTTATATCTTCTCATTATTTTCATCACCATCACATGTCATAGATAACCGCCTATAAACCCAACACTCACCATTCCTATATCCAAGGCTCCCATACATAAACATTTCTCATACCTCAACTCATTTGGCATACCACCTAACCTATACCATAAAACTCGTAGCAAAATCACCATACCAACTCTTCATTATTACTGCAAAACAACATACCTCTCTATGTAAGGCACTTATCTCCCAGAAGCATAACTCACGATCCACACTCGTTACGTACACGCACACTAGATCCTCAAGTTCTTTCTTCCATTACCGCCAAAACTCATACACAACTTAACATGACACTAATTCCCAATACCCTACACTCACTGTCTCAACAAAAGATTATGAACCACCCGCATCTTTCGGTCATTACCACACATGTTCTACGACTCACTTGCCGCACCCATGTCTCATGAAACCTTAACTAGAACAAGATCATAATTATTGTAACAACCTCTCACAACCGTGTCCCATTAATGTAATATCACTATACCATGACAACAACGAAAACATATACAACTCTCTTTATATTAAACTCTACCCTCCTTCTCAAACCAAACTTGCAAGGAACATCAAAGAAACAAAACAACATCTATTTGTCCAAACCAAACTCACAGAAACAACAACAAATAAAACAACAATCTATGTATGATCTGTACGTATTTTCAAACTCGAATCATAATCATCCCGCCTACTCCACCACCACCGGTGACGGCATCGCAACACCGCCACCAACACCACACCGCAGTGCGAAAAAATACCCGCATCACAAAGACTATGTACCGTGCCCGGATCACCACCCGAGGCACAACAACCACATCGATAGACATCACAACCGCATACAACTCCCATAAACACCGCCTCGAATAACTTCTCGGACAAGAAAACTTACTCAAATCCACTTTACTAAATCATAACACAACATATTTTATGAATTAAACAGATAACCTCATGAATATCATCCCCTTACCATATCACAGATTAACATGTATCATGAATACATACAAGCATAACCAGTCATGCCAGATCATTCAAATTATTACCTTTTGAACCTCATTTCATTAGTATACCGTAACCAACATAAATTACAAAACATTCATATAACAACTTTATAATTATCACACAATACCACTTCTTGTGAGGTCAAAATCTCACACACATTCGTACACATCATAGACTCGTAATCACATCCAACTAGTCAATCCTGATCACGTAAGTTACCACTCAACATAGGTTACCTGCCGCCCGAGCTTAACTCATATGCCCCTCATAACCTTTTCCCCCATTCGCGCAACCATCACTTCCTGCCAAGTATAACCATACCATTACTATTCAACTATTGGCATCCGCCTCATCTAACCACATCTTATACCCTCTCACAACCATACATATCCATCTGGTCTCTACAAAATCAACCTCTTTAGAATTGCTACCTTTCTAATATACCATCACCCTTAACCACTAGTCACAAACGATAACACTACCACTGTCCGAACATCAAACCTCTTACACTCATCTCTAAACATCACGATTTCTTTCCTATCTTTGGTTGACATCCCAAATAACAAGCATCGAATCCATCAACAAAATTACCTCAACATTCTTCCCAATACTATCCTTAATTGTATCATCATCTAACTCTCCGCCAAAAATCTCGTATCGTGCAAATATTCTACCAACTTCTTACTTTCCTTAATTCCTCGAAACTCATTACTAATCATGTTGTCCCAAAACTCCTCTATAACCATTAACTAACATCCTCATGATTGGTAGCACACATCTCGACGACTCCTTGCCTCTATATCACATAACTTTGGTCAACATTTTCTCAGTTTTATTCCCCTCATTCTTTTCCTTTACATCTACAAAATCAATTAACCATTCAACTCCTTATCACTTCTACCTAACTCTTTAGTGTTCCTAAGCATGCGTTCTCACCGCTCCAAAACTCACATCTAATTATTTCATATCGATATCATCCCACTCTTTCTTACCACAAATATTCTCTTATTATGTCATCAATCACCCTTGCCACTAATCCATCCATAGAATCAACGTTCTTGTTCAACAATTGCATCTCCCTTCTTACATCTCTAGAAATCAAAATTCCTTTCATACCGCTAATTGCCCAAGGAAAACCCACAATAGTTTCATCTCTTAAAAAGCCAAATCTCCACCCCGCGACATGTCTCCACAAAGTTCACTATATACCACTCTTCTCAACCCCTTTAAAACGAACTTTCATTATGTATATTCTTAACCCACACGGCTCTTAACTACCTCCCTCCATAATTCTTTACACATCTCAAGTTGTCACTATCCATATCCTTACTCTCAATCCTTTCATTCTCACGTTCCTTAGACTCACATCATCCATTGCCCACATTCACTTACTTTTACGTTACTCAACACACACTCATATCACTCATCTCATTTCATCTCGTAAAAACATGCTCTATGTCTCAATTAAGCCATAACAATCTTCCTTTTCTTTTTCCACTATCTATTACAACCACGTATAACTCATGTCCTCCCACCGAACTCATACTCACCACAAAAGCCACTCACTACACCACAAGATTGGGTAACTTACGCGTCAAGACCAACATACATGTAAAACAATGCATAAAGAAGCAAAATAATAACTTTGAATTAAACATAATATGCAACGAATTCAAAAGATAAGCATATGACCCAAAACAGGGGTCACTAGATCGAAATACAGACACTCGATCGAGTAAGGGACTTACTCGATCGAGTAGGTGAAGATCAGAAGCACGTAAAACAAATTACCAGGGACACTCGATCGAGTAACTGACGTACTCGATCGAGTTACCCCTACTCGATCGAGTACCAAGGCTACTCGATCGAGTACCTACGCATTTCTCAAAGATCCCGATTTTAAAAACAGTCATAACTCACTCATTTCTTGGTCGTTTTGGGCGTGTGACCTATCGTTAGAATCGTAAAAGAGCAAGCTATCACCTCCAATTGGAATCACATTCAAATCATTTACGCATCTCAAGTTATAACAGTTTAAAGACAACTTTGTCAGAATCGACGACATAACTATTTGATTTTTACTTCCAAACAACTTAAACAACAACCAAGTTAAACGAAAACAACCCAATACTCATGAAACCAGTAGCCCCAATCACATATTATTATTTTCGAAAACAAAGCAACAACATTCATCATGCACTACCCCCATGCTTTTATTCTATAGCCTTTCGTAAGACAAATCATACTCATACATTACAAATCCTATTCCATGTTACTAATACATCAATATTACAAATACACTTCGTCACCTAAACATATTCATAATCACAAAATTCGTATTCTCATGCTATTGCCACTCCATCTTTTCCAATCAATTCATCCATTTCAACCACATTCTTCATACAACATGTATATATGAACAATAGTAGGCATGTATATGAAATCATTATATAAAATTACACAAACAAAATTATGTATAATCATATCACATATGAACTACTCCCTTTTTCCACCACATTACTCATCATTCTCATGCACTTTTCTAATAATTCCAACCAACATTGTAAACCACTATCATGCAACATGCTTTCAATCAACAACAGTTCTATATACTTCACCAACCTTTCATTCACAAACTCGACCTTCTACTCCAAACATCCAACAATTACAACATACATCATCACATTCACATACAAACTAACAAACATCACATACGACCCTGACACATACCCCATGTGACCGGTTCAAAATTGTAGGGCAAGTTCGCGACTTTATGACGTCTCCCAAGCCTTTGCACTAGCTCCTACAACTTTTACCCCGGGTTCATTTTAATTGACTCCTATGTTCATTAGGTTCATTGGTTACGTTTCGGATCGTCTCTCGATACCATTTGTAACACCCCCATACTCCAAGTGCCTTACCAGACCACTCAGGTATGAAGACATTACCATCTCGGTTGCCCGAGGTATGATAATCAAATAAACAATGAAGAAACAACGTTTAATTATAAATACTTAGCGAAGAGGTACAATTCTCAAAACCAAACCAAAGTACAATACTGTTCTCAAACCGATCGTTTCTAATCGAAATGTAAATAACTAATAAGCTACAATGAAGACTCCTATCATCATGTCGTAAAATCCCAATCCTATCCCAAGACTCATCTCAATACCTGCTCAATATCTGCTCACCATCCCCGAATGGATCACCGCAGTTTACAAACAACACCGGGTCGATTAATCACACAATTCAATATATAACAACAATGAGATAAACAGACAAACTTAACTGTCACACACACACACAAACACGCCAATCCAATCATCTCAATCACCGATCGTCCACCGGACTACCACAATCGATGGGGACCGCACTGCCGCCCACCAAATCCCCGCTCCACATAGTGAGCGATAACCCCTGTCCATTAATGTGCACATCCCTTCTGTGGCGGGTTCCACAGAAGGCGAAACTAGGGCGTGAAGCCACTCCCGCAAGTGACCCCACTCAGCCGAGGCCACGCCTCGCGAACCATCAACAACGATCACAACCACAAACACAATACAATTATTATATCAAACAACCAAACACAATACATCAACCAATATCCCATTATGGGACTAATACCGAGTAGAAATCCTACCGGAAAGCATAACAATCATCGACGATCTAGCAAATTGCCTCAAAACCTCTCCTTTACAAATCCTTCTCCTATCACATAATCACATAATCACAATCTAACCTTAACAAATCATAAAAACCCCCAATCCCAAAATTAGGGTTTAACGAAACTTGACGAAATACTATAAAATTGGTATGCAGATCTGACCCTCGACGCAAGGATCACAAAGGTATAAAGAACGATGAAATCCGGCCTCTCAAGCTCCGGGATTTGTCAACAACACGGATGAATGCGAAGAACGTAACTTGAATCTCCCTTTTAATGTTATTAGGTTTGTAAAGGTGTATTATGAAAGTGACGGAAAGATTTATATATTAATCCGTGTTATTAACGAAACCCGTCGAATTATCACCCCGTAAACCGGATACTCGATCGAGTAGCTGAGGTACTCGATCGAGTACCCCCTTATTCTATCGAGTACCTAAGGCTACTCGATAGAGTACCCCCTTACTCTATCGAGTACCTAAGGCTACTTGATAGAGTACCCCCTTACTCTATCGAGTACCTAAGGCTACTTGATAGAGTACCCCCTTACTCTATCGAGTACCTAAGGCTACTTGATAGAGTACCCTACAGGTCATAAACTTTTCTAAAACGCAACTTACCCTTACTCGACAGAGTAAGGCCTACTCGATAGAGTACCCCAAGACTTATAAATACGGAGTATTACATGGGTGTTGAAAGCTACGACCAAGTGAAGAATTTAGAGAGGAGAATTTGTAGAATGATTAGGTCTAACTTGTAGGTAATAGGAAGCTAGTAAAGAGTGAGTGGTAGAAATGATCAAGGCTAGTCTTTAGGCTATTACTTTAGGTAAAGTAGTCACATGCCTATGAGGGTAAGCCTTGGGCTTCAAGGAAAAAAAAATCAAGTTGTCAACTTGCCATGTGCCTAGGTGATGAGGTAAATGATAAATCAAGGTGAAAAGAGGAATAACGAGCGTGGGTCTTATTCGCAGATTTCTGCGACAGCCTTTCGTATTTCGGGCATAATTTCCTCTATAGAACTCCGATTGAGGTGTTTTTGGTGGCGTTGGAAAGCTAAGAGAAAGGATAACTTTCATTTTATGACCAAGAGCTAAATCTGTATTTAAAATATCATAAAATTAGCATCAACGACGAAATAGTTATTCGTCGGCATAAGGAGTGTAAGTTTAGGATGGGTATTTGGATACCATTGTCGAAAAGCAATAGATTTTAAAGGATAAGATTTTATTGTCAATCATTCTTATTATTTAAAATAGGAGTTTAATTATATAGGATGACGTGGAAATTACGGGGTGTTACAACAGTCCTTTGTTTCTTTGTTTTCCAGGAAATGACTGATTGTCCTAAGAAAACACAATACCCACTTAATAATTTACATGAAAATGCACATTGTCCCCAATCTGCATCAGTGAAAGCAGTGAATTGCAACCTTGATCTGGCACTGTAAATTAAGCCTGTGTTGAATGTCTTCTTTAGATACTTCAGAACATGCATTGCTGCTTGAAGATGAGGCAACCTTGGTTGGCTTACAGTCTGGCTTAAATGTTGAACGGAATAACTTATGTCAGGCCTGGTCATGTTGAGATATAATAACCTGCCTATTAGCCGTCTATATTTTTCTGGATCTTCCAGTATATTTTTCTAGATCTTCCAAATTGGTTATCCGAGATGTCTACACATCTCCTAAGCCTTTGCTCGATTATCCGCTCCCATAACTTCATCGTATGACTCATAAGTTTAATTTTCCAATAATTAGAACACTCTTGAACAAACAACGAACCCCATCGCGTTTAATTTATCATTAATTATACGATAATGACAAATATGTATTCGTTTTTATAAGTATAAATTAATAAGTCCTATATAAAGTTAACTTAGGTAGGCGAGTACGGAAAAATTCCTGTTCAACCGGTCTGGTTTCGGTCTAGGACCGGAATTTTCCGATCGGAATCCAATCTGGAATTTTTGTTACTCCGGTCCAACATTTTTTCCACTCCGATTCTGATCCAACCCAGAATGGAGTTTTTGGAATGGGTTGGAGCTTTTGGAATGGATTCAATCCATTCTAGTGTTTGGTTAGAGGTTTTTGGAATGGAGTTACATACCCAATGGATTCTAACTCCATTTCAACCCCTTGGAATCTCATACCCATGTTTTCACTCAAGTTTCTAACTCCATTCCATATTACTAGCACCTCTATATCCATTCCAGGGGTTGGACCAAACACTCATGAGCAAATATAGAATTCTAACTCTATACCACCATAGTTTCACAATCCATTCCATACCATTCCAATATTTTGAACCAAACCCCTCAAGGAAGAGAGAGTATGAGTGGAAAGTGGAAAGTTTGGCAAAAGATTATCCTTGAAGTGAAGAAGAGTGAAGACAAGAGTAAGACACAGCATCCCTCTCCGTCTCCAAGGCGGTAGAAGTAGCTAAGCTAAACTCACTCCATAAGTCCAGTTTGACATACTCAAATGTGAGATGTCCTCCTCAGTATTAATGTTACTGCAATGTCCCTCTTTCTGTTCACCATTATTACTACCACCAAGCCGCCATTACAACAAATCCTCCAGGATTCCCAACCGCAACCGCAACAACAAGCCCTTGTTCTTACCTCATGCTTCCAATTCCAATTCCAATTCCAATTCCAATTCTTGGGATAAACTTTCCACCTCCTTCACCCGTACTACCCAACTATTTCGTTCCGAGTTTAATCGCCTTAGCTTTGAGTTTCTCAATTGGAATAAATGGGATAACTGGAAGGTATTATTCATCATCATCATCATTTCTCATTCTTGTTTTGCTTGCTTTTCAATTACTCTTATGATACATACAATCAACCCTAAATTATTCATTCATTCATTCTCCAGGACATACATACCTGGGAACCTAAACGACTTGCCGCCTTGCTCCTCTATATATTTGCTATTTTACTTTCTTTTCATAAACTTTATTATGCCGCTTTTCAAGCTCCTCGAATTGCACAAGACCGAAAACAGCTAACCGATGCGTATATGGAAGCCTTGATTCCTCTTCCCACACCACACAATCTCACCAAGTAACTCAATTACCACTACTTATACCTTGCTTTTTTATACACGTATGTATATCAATGCCCGTTTTCTTTTGTTCATATCTTTAGTTACAATTACAATATTACTAAAATTATACTAATATTTGATATTCATAACACAATTTAAACAATATCTATCTTTTATTTTATACAGTACTGTATATTACTAGTAGTTATATTGAAGATTCTCCTCCCTTATGAATAGTGTCCAAAAAGCAAGCAAATGTAAACAATTCTATGAAGCTGAGGAAGTATTACTCATACTTGAATTCCTCGTGTTTCGTAGCTATTACTCCTTCCAGCTAGTCTTGCTATAGACGGATATAATCCGTCTATAGCTAAAGACGGGTCAAATAACTTGAAAGTGGTGACATTTTTGCCCCCCACCACCCCACTTGTTGCTTGTCCTATTAGGAATGTGGTATTGTATTTGACCCGTCTTTAGTTATAGACGGATATGTGCCGTCTATAATGAGATTTTGGGTACTCCTTACTCCTTACTCCTTACTCTGTATGAAATTTGAATTGTATCCTTGTAACTGCAGGGTAAAGAAGGGCATGTGGAGAAAGACCATGCCTAAAGGACTGAAAATGAAGAAATTTATCCAAGGACCAAATGGCACTATGATTCATGACACTTTTTATGTTGGTGAAGATGCATGGAATGATGACACGGAACGCCCACTGGAAAACATCAAAGGAATTATCAGTGGCAATTCAAGTTTGAGTGAACAAGACAAGAAGGCTGTGGAAACGGAGATTGGGGTTTCAGGTTAGTCAAATTAAATTAAATTAAATTGTTAACAAGAGGTTTCAATATTCAAAACACAAACTCTTGCTTCTTCTTCACTTATGGTTAGGAAGTGTAGGATCTCCTTTATGCTCTGGCCTTCAGGGTTTCATCACTTTTATATTTAGTTAGAAGCCCATAGGCTATGGTGTTATTATGATTGTGATTATGCATGAGACTTGTATATCTTGCTGCCTTAACTTCTCTAACTGAATAGCGTATCATTCTCCCATCATGGCCAGTTGAAATCAGATTGTGGACAATTTCATCGCACTACTAATGCTAGATGCGTTGCTATATTTTGTTGCTTGAGGTGGACTTATATGTTAACCATTTGCTTGTTTATTTCACCTCTGTCACTATGAGTCGCATACTCTTGTTATCTTGTTGGTCAAAGTACTATTAACTTTTCTAGGAAAATAAGCGAATATTATTGGTCTGTAAACTCTTGTGCAAAATACACAAGTCAGGTATAGTAGTATGTGCTATGAACGTTTTTATTTTGTCTCAATATGTCATAGTGTGTGAAGCTCTCGCTTTATAGATCAGAGCTTTTGGTCTACAACCTCTCAAAAGAGAGAAAAGTTTCAATACTTAGCATTTTCTTTGAGAAAAAAATATCTTCATAGCTAAATCTTTTGACTTTTACATCTTTCATGGTTGACAGCTCAAGAGCAGGAGCTTCATGGATCATGGCGTGAAAGGCTCCATGCATGGGCACAAATTCTGGAAAAGGAGAAGTTGCGTGAGCAGATGAGCTCCTTGAACGCTAAATATGCGGTCGAATTTGACATGAAAGAAGTTGAGAACAGTCTCCGGAAAGATGTGGAGGAAAAGGCAAGAGATGCACAAGGAGCAAGGGCTTTGTGGATCTCGAAACGTTGGTGGCGCTACAGGCCTAAACTGCCATACACCTACTTTCTCCAAAAACTTGATACCTCAGAGGTAAAAATGAACTACCAATCTCTTGTCTTGTTATGCAACAACCGAGTTATCAATGCTTTGAAGGTTAGAGTGATCGTATTTTGAGGCGGTATCAGCCGCATCATGACACAACAACCAAGACCAGTCTGTGCCAACCAATCCTGAAATCAAGGCTCACACCTAGATTCAATACCATGGCAACAATGCTAAAATTGAAAATATCTTAGTGTCGCATAAAACGTGGTTAAACATTTTACGTTGCTTTTTTGCCTACCTACTTCCAATTATATAAGTGGTGCAATTTGGTCATCATAGAGCGATTGAGGGGAGGCTTGGAGCTCTAGGAGATGATTCCGAATTTCTTATTAACATTGTGGCAAATACAATTAACAAAAGAATAGATATAATGTTTGAGAGGATCAATTGACTTTGTGACATAGTAACTATTGAATGAGAAATCAGATTTGAGTTTGGATTAGTCTCTTAGCAGGAATCTGAGAGTAAATAACTATATATGTGGTGAAATGTTGCTAAGCTTGCTACCCCGTTCATAACTAAGTAAGTGGGTACCAGTTTTGTTGGGGATAGAGGATTGGAGACTTTATAAGTTATCTAGATCCGAGAGTTTGTCTGATAGATTCTTGTAGCCGTCTCATGCTGTTTCTATTTAAGCTTCTATAGGAAACACAAGTTCCGTTCTCCTTTCCAACTCGGAGTTATCTTGGGAAAGTGAAGGTTCAAAAGAAGGTCAAACCCTTTTTGGGGCCATTTGTCTTTAAGAGGCTTTGTACTGAAAACGGTCAACCGCTTTTGGAGCATTTATAAGTTAGTTGGGTTGTACAAATTCGTTGATGGAATTGTGTAAGAATAATTGAATAAGAAATAAGATAGATTTCCTCATTTTCCTGTTACATAATATGGACATCATTAGAAATTTTGATTTGTGCTTCCAGAGTTCTAGTAGTTGAAGTGTTGAACTATTTGCCAGCAACCACTATCCAGCACACGTCCTGCTCTCATTGGTTTTATTGGGATGTCAAGATGTATGCAACATGAAGTAAACAGCCCAAAGTCTGATCAGGCTGTTAGTTGATATGCATTTAGTGCGGTAATTTGTAATATTAGGATTTGAAGTGAGGAAGTTATTTGCTAATAACTACTGTATTAATTTTTTTCATAAGAGTAATTATTTCCTATGTTACTTCAACACTTCACTTTACTGCCTGTAGACATTCCGATACACTTTTAGACACTTTGTGTAAGACCAAGAGCATGAAGCTTTTCAGATTAACAAATTCTTTTACAAGACAATCTCATGAGAGTGACTTATATGAGGACCCGCCATTTATAACACCTGAAACCCATCACAAAAACCCAAAAAAGAATGTTGTCATCAAAGGTAGGGTCAAGCTGGAGACACAAGCTCGTAGATTGATCACTTAGGTTATTTCTTTGTATCAACACGCTCTGCATAGGTTATTTTATTAAGCTTGTTGTCCCTATATTAGCATTAATTTATCATTTTCTCTATATTAACAAGTCACATATCTCAAATGTGTTCGGACCTGCACTTCTCTATGTTAACGCCCCATGTTAGGAGTATTAAAATTGAGATTTCCGAGTCGATGGCTCTTCAATTCCATAATCGAATTCAGGTCATTTAATCCGTGGCCCTCCAATGTCTGCCGACCACCACAACCTGCTGACCGCGACCCCCCCACGCTGACCGGCCACCATACCTGACCAACCCTCCACCACAAACTCCAGAAAACCCCAAACCTTCAAAAATTAACAAACAAAAAAAGTAATAATGAATCGAAAACTTATTTTACAATCGAATTATGATCCTTTATTGAACAATGATGATGTATTTCGAGGTGTATTGGTTAGGATTTGAGAGTGATTACGTATTTTTGTAAGCCAAGGGTATGCAAATGTAATTTTTTGGGAAAAATGTACTGCGTTGAGAGTTTAGCGCACTGCGAAAATAAATTATGTTTATTTTAGCAAAAATTTGTAGTGCTAATTATCTGTTTGTGTGCTTGTTTTGCTGACAGGTTGCAGCTATCGTCTTTACTGAAGATCTGAAGAGGTTGTATGTGACTATGAAGGAAGGTTTTCCTCTGGAATATGTTGTAAGTACCATGTGTTTCATGGCTTATCTTTTCTGGTCCCCTCGAAGTTCTTCTGCATCTATCTATCTTTTTATTATTACGATCAAATGATTGTTGTAGGTTGATATTCCGCTTGATCCATACTTGTTCGAGACAATTTCTAATTCTGGCGTTGAAGTGGATCTTCTTCAAAAACGACAAATCCATTATTTTATGAAAGTTTTGATTGCCTTACTACCGGGAATTCTTATTCTGTGGTTTATGAGGGAGTCCTTGATGCTTCTGCATATTACGTCCAGCCGTTTTCTGTATAAGAAGTATAACCAACTCTTTGACATGGCATATTCAGAGAACTTCATTTTGGTATTTCTCTTAGATCCTTGTAAAAAGTGTACATTTTCTCTTTGTAGCTCAACAGTTTCTTTTCTGATTCCATTTCTTCCTTTCCAGCCTGTTGGGGAAGACGTTGAAACAAAGTCAATGTACAAAGAAGTAATACTAGGTGGCGATGTTTGGGATCTTCTGGATGAAATAATGATTTACATTAGTAACCCCATGCAGTTTTATGAAAAAAGGGTGCAATTTGTGAGGGTAATATTCTTTACTCGCATGAAACTTTATCATTTTATTGATGTTGCTGTTCAGCATACTTTCCCTTTTTGTTTTTGTTTTTCTTTTGGAAAAAGTGGAGATTTTATTCTCTCTGAGGATGGGCAAGAAAAGGACTAGTACAAGTTGAGGAAGACCGTAACTGAAACTGAGCCAAGAAAGACAAATTATACATTTTACAAACTATTACATACGATTGTGAATGTCAGAAGGATGTTTTTGACATTTGAAAGTTTTTCAAATCAAGTTCTCTCCAACTTCATATACATGCTAGGTTACATAGACTATTTAGAGAATTTGACGTGGGTGCATGTCCAAGTGTCGGACTCAGCTGTGTTTATGAAAATTCACATGCTCTTGGCTTAAATGAAGTTTCCCTAGTGTAAAATCATGCTCGAGTGTCCAGTGTCAAGATAATATGAGGAGTTCGGACTTCGGAGTAAGAAAATAGACAAGAACCAGTATTCCAGCCCAAAGATTGCGCACTTGAATGGACTTTTAGTCCTCAGGAGCCACCTCAATTCCTTAGAATAATTAAACCAGCTCTTTGCAATTGCTACTTAATCTAGCCGGTTCTCTATGCCTAACTTACTCTCCATTAAGCCAAAAACAAGTGGCTATGCGTTTCTGTAGCATTATAGCAGAGTACACACTTGCATGGTTTTGAATATTGATTGCGGCACTAAAATGCGAACAACTTATCACGGTCTTTAAGCTTACTGCGACCGCATACTGAGCAAATATTCAGAGTCAAATGGCCGAGATTAGGCTGCAGAGGTTGATTCTGAGATCAAGTCTCAAACCGAATTTATACTATGCATAGTAGTTAGCAAGGGATATGGCAAGAAGTCTTCCGGTTGCTTACATTCTGTCATCTTTTAGAGTTCTTATTTTTTTAACTCCATAGAGAATATATGTAGAGAATATGTACTTGTATGGTCGTATCTATTTTCTCAGGTTAGGAGCACTTCTTAACTTTAACCTTGTCTCGCTCATCTATCAAAATAAAAGCTCTATGTATGTATTAAGTATCTTTTATGCTTCGGAATGATCTTATCGAGGTTTCCTCTTGTGTCTGTGGCAGGGTGTTCTTCTATCAGGACCCCCAGGCACTGGTAAAACACTGTTTGCCAGAACACTAGCAAAGGAAAGTGGTTTGCCATTTGTGTTTGCGTCTGGTGCTGAGTTTACTGATAGTGAGAGAAGTGGCGCTGCAAAGATCAATGAATTGTTCTCGGCTGCGCGCAGAAATGTAATCTATATTGCTCTATTTATTTTTCATTTGTGTAAATTTAAGAATATTAATTTTCAGTTTCCCTTAATGCTGGATTTCTACTTGTAATCTGCTCTTATACTAGAACAACAACAACAACAACAACAACAACAAAAGAGCCTTAATCCCAAAAGGATTTGGGGTTGACGAACATGAATCGTCATCTTAAACCATCAATGGGAAGTGTAGTTATGAAAAGCAAAAAAAAAGGGGAGGAAAACACTATAGAAAATACTGACATTGACTCTGCTCTTACGAGTAATGGATGATAGGCTGAATTTTCTGCTACTTTTGCTAGTTTATCAAATCAGTTTTTTTTCCTTCATTTTCTTTGATTTCTCCTTCATTTTCTTTTAAACTTATGTGTAATTTAAGTTGCTGACGCTAAAATAAGAGAAACATGGGAGAGCTTGCAAAAAATTATTTGAACTTCTGTCTCAGTTTTTTTTTTTTTTTTTTTTTTTTTTTTTTTTGTGGATGTTAGATAGATCTTCTCTATTTGGAACTCCAAATGTCATTTGTTCTCACAATGTAAAGATACTTGCAATAACAGTATAATATTTGTTCTTCATAATTGTGCAGGCTCCGTCCTTTGTTTTTATAGACGAAATCGACGCGATTGCAGGAAGGCATGCTAAAAATGATCCACGAAGAAGAGCAACATATGAGGCATTGATTTCTCAGTTGGATGGGGAGTAAGTCTCTTGGTTTTGCTTATTTCATCAGCAGTCTGAATATTTTCTAGGAATATGTATTTGTGTGCCTCAGTTTGTCAGATGCAGAGGGCTTTACTTATATGTGTGTATGCCATGATATCCCGTTAAGGCAGCTCTGAGAAAACGCACCAGTCTGTAGATATGAGACTGTACAGTTGTTACTGAAAAATTAAGGTTCTTTCACATCTATAGTCAGTTATGAACTCAAAAAAATTTGATCACCTCCACAAGATTTTTATGCGAGTTCAAAACTAAGCAACTAATAAGGACTTATTTAAGTTGTAAAATCCTTTGATTTAGAGCATATTTAAATCATGCTGGTAAACATCCAATAAGAATCAACATTCAAGTCAACATCATTGCGGTAAACATGGTACAAAATGCCTTATCCGTCAAGGTTGTGAAATATTGGTATTGGGATGTCACTTGTGTTAGTTGTGTATTGTAATTGGTAACAGGCCGCCATTGTGGCTGTAATTTCAACAACCTATTCTCAAATGCCCTAAATTTCACTCCTTAAGATTTTAAAATTTGTGTTGATTTTCCATTTGTAGGCTTGTTTCTTTCACAGATACGTACACCATTTACAATAAAATATGTTTCCTAAAAATAAGGGTTTTTTTCTCAGAAACTACCTTTTATTTAGGGTCATTTGTGAAAAACTACCTTTGATTTTATTTTTGGCTTTCAACTACCTTTCATTTCTTCATTTTGCAAAAGACTACCAAAAATCCACTTCGGGCGAAAAAAAAAACTTTCCGGCGTTGACTTACCATTTCACGTTGAATCTAACTCTTTACTTCATAACCCTAATAATCGATGATAAAGATTGATTAAACCCAACATTAATCACCTCAATTTGTCTATCTCTTACCCGAATCAAAGTCCTAATCACCGAAACAAAATCATCATTGACATTAATCTTAACATGATAAATAATTCTTCAACAATAATGATCTATTATGGCCTTGTTGGCAAAATTAGCTCCTAGTGTTAACTATTCGAAAATAATCATGGATTCACTCTTAGGATCACTTGTGTGCTACTATCTCATTAGTTTTCTTATACCCACCATCTTACCATGAAGAGAGAAAGAAGGTACTTTAATATGACTTAGATGGACAGTAGATTGATGAATCATTAGTAGTCTATAAAGTTGTTGAAATGTAAGGGTGAAGGTGAAAGTGGTAGTAAAGGTGCGACGGAGATGGAGATGGAGATTGAGATGGTTGATGCGTTGGTATTGATTTGAACAAACTTTTGATAAGTTGACTTTTTTTCGCCGGAAGTGGATTTTTGGTAGTCTTTCGCAAAATGAAGAAATGAAAGATAGTTGAATGCCAAAAATAAAATGAAAGGAATTGTTCATAAATGACCCTAAATAAAAGGTAGTTTCTGACAAAAAAACCCTAAAGATAATGGTAATATATTTGAAGTGGCAGAGAATCGGTATAGTGATGGCAATACTTTGAATTATTGGTTATTGCGGCGATTTTTTTATAGGGCGCTCTATAACAGGACAGCGTACTGGCAGGGTGGATTTCTGTTACGTAGCGAGAATTTTCACACAATGACGTGAAGTGGATGAGTCATGAGTGTATAACCAAACAGAACACACTCCTTACACTTCTCATCATGCTTCACCTACAACATCCTGGCACCCCCTCCTAAACAGAAAAGGACGTAATACAAAAAAACCACTTCCGTAAACTCTGTTTAGCATTGTTGCTCTATGAGGCTGATGTTGCGTGTCTTGCTTGTGCTTAGGTTATTACATGCCTTTGTAATATTAGATTTATTAATTGAGGACACTTAGCGGCTGATGCTCTATGTTTTGTGTTTTTTTTTGGGATATTCTCTCGTGTACCCCTGAACTTTTTCATTTTCTATGGTGTACCCCTCGTTTTTTGCAAAAAAACTTTGACCGACAATAATTCTCTATTACGAGTTTAGAAAACGGTAATTTTTTTTTCCAAACCAATTATCTCGTCAAGGCCTTCAATTGAAAAAAAAATTCACCGCTTTTTGAACTCTTAGCCGGTAGTTATGGTTGCTTAAACATTTTTTAACAAATAAACTTTGACCGACCATAATTCCCGACTACGAGTTGAGACGTCGGTGAATTTTATTTCAAACGAAAGACCTCTTAAAGACGGTCAATTTGGAAAAAAAGTTTATCGTATTCTGAACTTGTAGCCAAGAATTATTGACGGTCAAAGTTTTTTTGCATGAAAAGAGGGGTATATCATAGAAAATGAAAAAGTTGAGGGGTACACGAGAGAATATCCCTTTTTTTTTTTTTTTTTTTTTGTAAAGTCACTCCTTCAATTTATTTGTCCAATTTCTTTTCAGCGTTTCATGCATGGTATTAAATCTCGTTTGTTGTCACGGTCTGATCTAAGTCTTTGTGCCACGAATGCTAAATACGGTTGCAGTAACCTTCATAACTTGGTGGCGATGCATAGTTGCGGACTTGCGGCCTAGATTTAATACCTTGGTCTCATGGCATTGTTGTGTTGTGGGCTTGTGGCCCTTAATTATATTACCATGGTCTCATATTCTCGGGAGTGGGTCATCACTCATCAGTGCCTAAGTAGTCAACTAAATTTTAGCGGTTGGATTGTTGTTGTTATGGCATGTTGTCAACATTTTTGAGATGGTTGTATCATTCTCCATTTATTGTAATTTTGTTGCACAGCCTTTCACAAGTGAACTTATTACTGTCCTGCACCTTGAAAGGATGTGTCTTGATTATCTATGAATTTCAGTTTTTTTTTTTTCTTTTTTTTTTTTTTTTATGTAGGAAAGTAAAGACTGGTGTTGATCGATTCTCACTTAGACAAGCAGTGATTTTTATCTGTGCAACTAATAGACCAGATGAATTAGATGTAGAATTTGTTCAAGCTGGACGTATAGATCGCCGTTTGCACATCGGATTGCCTGATGCAAAGCAGCGGGTGCAGATATTTGGGGTGCACAGCGCAGGGAAGCAGCTTGCTGAGGATGTTGACTTTGGGAAGGTGACTAGCATTCTCAGCTTCCCATTTTAAGTTTCAAATTGCACTAACGGAGATGTAGGCCATGTAGCACTTGATACTGGACGGTGTGCACTGTCATGGTTTATGATAGATTGACGTCCTGGTTTTTATTCCAAAAATAATCAAATAAAGAACAAATCTTATGGTGTTAGGTGACCATTTTCTTAACCAAAAAATATAAACATATACCCCCTGCGGCCCTGCAGCAGATTTTTTTTTGGTAAAAGTCATTAGGAGTTTAGGACTCTTTCATATTAATGATTTACAAAGGATACTATGTCCTAGGATTTACAAAAGGGACGTGGAATATTCACACCCTAGTAGAATCCTATAACTGTGTCCTGATCTAGACCACATTTGATAAAAAAAACATACGAGGGGCAACAATACATGAATCCTATAAACTGACTGACTCTAGTCTTAGGTGTCATTTGGTTAACCCTTGCAAAATGTAGGAATTAGAAAAGCCCATAAATTACAAAATTGAGGGTTGTTTGGTTGACACCATTTTTGAAAAATGGAGGAATTTAGAAATCCCATGATTTCCCAATTCCTCCGTGATGAAAATATAGCCGTAAATATTTGATGGCACAGGATAACCAATTGATTCTCGAAATTTGGCATTGCTTCTCATGTTGCTAGATCTCTAATTGCATTTCGTTACAGCTTGTCTTCCGCACTGTTGGTTATTCTGGAGCAGATATCCGCAATCTTGTTAATGAAGCAGGAATCATGTCTGTAAGTTAATGATCATCTGCTTATTTTGTGCACGGACTGTTCTTATCAACTTATGTACATGGTGCTTGCCGCTTGCTAGTCCACGTCCCCAACTACTACAACCTTACATAAATTGGGAAATAAACGCACAAATATCGTCATTATCATTTTTCATTGCCTTGGTGCTTTAGAGAGGCTGCCACTGCGGGTTAAGAGGGTTGAAGGTACGTAACGTAACCTTCCCATGCAATAAACAGACAAATTGGGGCGGGGTGTGGGGGAGGCGTCTAATACTTCCTTAAGAAAAGGTCCAAGTGTTTTAAGAGCCACACTTAACTCTATTATATCCCAAACCCAAAAGGATTGCATATTTTTAGTTCCATCAGAAATAAACGACTTATATTAAAGTAAAATCAGACTGATGTAAGCAATAGTTCTGACACATGAAAAAAAGGGAGAAATGACGAAGACAACATTAGTTAAGTGGTCCTTAAGCCCATTCGATCCCCACTCTGCTTCCCAATTCTAGCATTATATAACCTCACAAGTATTGAGTTTTATGACAACATGACTAGTGTTGCATTGCTAGGTGTCAAAATTGGATCGGGAAGGAGCTTGAGGTAACAGATCAATGTTTTATTCAATAGAATGAAAGTTGGTGACTAACAGAGCTCCATTCCAGAACGAACAGTTGGGGGATATGGTTTGAGGATTGGCCAACCAAACCCTGAACCATGCATTAGTGAACATGATAACCTTCTCATAATATTTCCACACAAATACGGCGATTATGTTGGGACATCCATCCACGCATAAAGGTGAAATAACAAAGAGAAAATATGGTACATTTACTAGTAGAAGTAATGAAATCAAAAGCTGCAAGAATATCTGCCTGCATAATTTTGTTGTTTCAATATATTTTTGTTTGGTTTTAAATTAATCTTTTCTTGTCTTTCGCATGTGGACGTTTGATGTGGATGTATCCCAACCCCTCACCTCTGCTCTCTCCCTACTCATCTCCCTCTCCATCTCCCTCTCCCTCTCCCTCTCCCTCTCCCTCTGATGGTTAGCCTTCTTACTGATAAAATGGCTACCAGGTAAGGAAAGGGCATCCTAAAATTTCTCATCAAGACATTATTGACGTCTTAGACAAGCAATTGCTCGAGGGTATGGGTGTACTGCTAACGGAGGAGGAGCAACAAAAATGTGAACAAAGTGTATGTTTTTCACTTCTACCCATGTTGATTAGTCCACAGAAATTTCTATGATTTTGGCTGATTCTTAGACTGATAATTGTGTAGGTCTCACTTGAAAAGAAGAGATTGCTAGCTGTTCATGAAGCTGGTCATATTGTGTTAGCTCATTTGTTTCCAAAATTTGATTGGCATGCATTTTCTCAACTTCTGCCTGGAGGCAAGGTGGGAGTTGTAGTCGTGAAATTGGTAATATCTATTTATGACTGCATAGCTTTCTTTCTGATATTTTATCGATGTTATCTGACAGGAAACAGCTATTTCTGTCTTCTACCCAAGGGAAGACATGGTTGACCAAGGGTATACAACTTTTGGTTATTTGATGATGCAAATGGTTGTAGCACATGGGGGTCGTTGTGCAGAACGTATTGTTTTTGGCGACGATGTTACTGATGGAGGAAAAGACGACCTGGAAAAGATCACCAAGGTTAGTTTCCTTTATTAACTTTATAAAATTGTATGGTATTGCATCATTCATGATATAAACTTAATGTAATAGTCCTAGGACATTTTATCCTGAAGGCATATGAGTCTCTGATGCTTGAAGTTATCTCTTTGATGATTAGAAGCCTCTTAGAAATTGATATGTAACTTTTAATGGAATGTTTTGAATATTTCGTGCATCGCCTCATTGCTCTTCTCTGTGGATCACCAAGTCATTTTCTATTGATTGTCCAAGGTGATTTAGCCAAAAAAAGGCGTTATGCAAACCCCCTCCCTCTCTCCCACCAACTAGCAGCGAATAATATTTCTTGCCCCCCCCCCCCCCCCCCCACCCCCACACACAATACACCACCCCTCAGCACCACCACAACCGCCTGCCACACCGCCATCTAACAACCAATTTCCATAATTGATTAATAATTTGCAATTAACCACAAACCCTAAATAAATCAAAAATCCTGAAAAAAAGAACATAAAAAACTCTAAAACTTATCTTAATACAATTAACGAATTAGATGTTTGCCTTAAATTCATATTATCATCCATAATTGAAGATATTTGATTAATGTAATTACTTTTTCACATACATTTTTTCATCTTCCATATAATACCTTTTTACCTAAACCTAACCAAATTAACTCATATCAACGTTTTACCCTAAAATCTATCTAATTGCTCTAAAAACTTGAATACTAGATCCTAGTTCTCCATTGGTTGCTTCCTGTTCTCCTCTGCAAACAGAACTGCCAATTCACGACCCTGAAAAACTTGACCATCCATCTGGTATTTTGCATCCAAAGCACCATCTGGGTCCACAAATTGCACGAAAAATCCACGAGGTGCACTGCAAAGGAGCAAGCATACTTTCATGATACTGATAATTACGAAAAAGAGAACACTGGACAGAAGAGCTAGGTGTACTCTAATCTTTTGCATTAGACGTGTCAATATGAAAGGCCATGCCGAGAACATAAGCACAACTGCACAAGGGTAGGTTTACCGGTGAGTAGGTTAGCCGGTGGTGAAGGGAAGGGTGGGTAAAATCAATTGAGTGAGGGAGATGAAAAAAATGACAAGGGTAAAATCATTAAAAGTGTGTGAAAGAGTAAAATGTGTATGTGAAAAAGCACAACCCTTGATTAATTTGAGAGGTTGTATATTGTAAGTCGCCATCAGTTGTACATATTACTGATTTTAGGCTGTCAGTCAGTTAGGAGCTGTCAATTAGCTACTGAATTAGTATCCAAATTATGTGGAGTTACCTAAGTTTTTTTTTTTTTTTTTTTTTTTTTTGGTATACAAATATGTCTTACCTTTCAATGAAATAGATATCAAATCATTATGTTTTTACTCCATTTAACAATTGCAAATCAACCTCATGGGATGTAATAATTTTGATTAGCTGGCAGCTACTATCTGGATGTGGAATACTTAATTAATTTGCAGCATTTTACATACACAAGTCATCAGAACAATTACTTTTAGGTCATTTTTAAGGAGGATTGCTGTCCTCTTGTATTTTTCCTTCAGAAAAGGGAAAAATATGAAAGATTTTCCTTTACAAAGAGAAGTTTGAATGACCTATTACTCCATGCTCGTTTAATGATGACTGTCACGGATCTAGTTTCATCTTGCATACGGCTTTCTACCCTTATGTTGGCCTTGATGAAAAGTGATCTCTGTGAAGGACAACTTGTTAATAAGAGAGGAAGAGTTTACATTCAGCAATGGCTCTCAATATATTTTGACATTCAATATAAAATTTGTTCACTGTTATTTGCAGATTGCCAGAGAGATGGTCATCAGCCCAAGAAATGCCAAGTTAGGACTTATAGAATTGACTAGAAAGATAGGGATGCAGGATCGGCCCGATAATCCTGATGGAGAATTGATAAATTACAGGGTGCATTTTCAACTTGTGACTGAGTTTTATGCTCTAATTTGATGTATACATTCTTATTTAGGACACTACTAACCAAGTAACTCTGTTTATCTTTCATAGTGGGACGACCCACATGTTATTCCTGCTGAAATGACGCTGGAAGTATCCGAACTATTCACCCGAGAATTAACAAGGGTATTTCTGTCATTCTCAATATATTCTTGATGATGGATATTTTTATTTACTGACTAAATGAGGATTTGCATGACAAAAATATCAAATTTTAACTTGAAGCTGGTTTGAACAAAAACAAACAACAATCAACAAAAGAAACATACAATTTCACCTACATCAGTACATGCATTCATCAATGTACTCAGTTCAGTGTATACTTTCTAAGATGTTTGCCTGAGGTTCATGCTACTTTCCAGCTAATATAGTCTCCGGATCGTTTGATTGAAATTGGTTAACAGTTCATTGAAGAAACAGAAGAATTGGCTACAAAAGCATTGGAGGAAAATAAGCATATTCTTGACGTGGTTTCCACTGAGCTGCTGGAAAAATCCAGGATCACAGGACTGGTAATGACCCTTGCCACTTTTTAATCAGCAGTCCCTGCCACCCTTCCCCTTCCCTTTTAAATTTAGAAGTGCTCTCTGTCATGTCATTGAGACATCTCATAATTACCAGTTCAGCTTCATTCTTTTCAAATTATTCCCTGTCATGCAGGATGTTAAGGACAAAATTCAGACTCTCTCGCCAATAATGTTTGAAGATTTCATACAGCCATTCCAAATAGATCTAGATAAGGTACCCCCTTCATTTGTTTTAAGCAGAACTTGTTTATTTTGTCCTACTTTAATGTTCATGAGTTGATATTAATGCCAAGATGTCGCAAATTGGTGTAGGACTAGTCTATTTCTCTGTGCAATGTCCTAATAATAGGAAGTGACTCTATTTTAGTACTCCTTCCCTATGTTACTTTGACACGTCACATTCTCGTCGTGTCGCGTATCGACACCACACGACACGTAATACGACATGTGACATGTATCAGGTACGCTGACGTCCGACTCCGACACATGTCACTTGAGTTTAGAAATCACAGATGTACAAAGTAAGGGAAGAGAGGGAGCATAAAAGACACATGTTACTCTCACACTCCAAGTTTTACCCGTTTTTAGGGGTGGAAGACTAGAAGGCGTGGGATTGTGGGAGGTAACTGTGAATGAGTGAATAGGTTTATGGGAAGTGGAGGATTAGTATTTAATCTTGTATCATGATTTTAATAGAGGACACGTGCTAACAGTAGTGTTCCAATTACCGTGGGATTAAGCTGATGAGTCATACCATGAAGTTATGGTAAAGAATGACTGAACAAAGAAGACGTATCAAGAAAAAAAGGATTTACATATGGTGTTCATTTTTTTAGAGAAGGCGTATTGATCTTATCTTATAAAAGACATGTATGAGGTTGCCACTATGAGTATGAGGACTAATGTGGGGGAAGACAAAAGAGTTCCCTCACAATTGGAGTGCACGAAGGTTCTGCTCTTAGCCCTTTGCTTTTTGCTATTGTTATCGAATTGACGGGGCCAATTCGAGATGAGCTTCCATGGTGCATGATGTTCCCAGACAATATTAGTTGATTGATGAAACAAAGGATGAGGTTAAGGAAATTGGAACTTTGGAGACTAACGTTAGAATCTCGGGGCTTTACACTAAGCAGAAAAAAGGTGGAATATTTGAAGTGTAGATTTAGTGGAAATGCGGGTAGGAAGGCAGTTTTGATGGGGAGATAGTCTATAGTTCCGACACTTTTAGGTATTTAGAATCCATATTTCAAAGCAGGATGGTTGTGTACCTTATAGGTTAAAAGGGTAATTTTGCCGCACGACTGTCAGACTTGCACTCTTATATGGTACTCTCTTATATGGTAATGAGTGTTGGGCGAACATTGACATGTACAAAAGATGAGGGTAGCTGTGATCTGGAGCATGTGTATGTTCCGCTGGACATGTGGTCGCACAAAAAATGATGGGTTGAGGAAGAGGTGGTCCAGGAGAAAGTAGGTGTTGCTTCAATTGAAGATGAGGGAAAACAATTTAAGGTGGTTTGACCGACCATGTGTGGCAGAGAGCACCTCCGAGGAGAATATACTGATGGGGAATGGATAATGTTGTTAGGGGAAGTGAAAGGAAATGAAAGACTGAAACAAACATGGATAAGGGCGACTGAAAGCAATATGAACGTCTTGGAAATTAGCGAGAGTGAAAGGGTACTCTTTGTTTTACAAACCTATTTTGCCGCTTTAATTTTGATTTTCACATTTTTTTTTTCTAACTTTGCTTGAGTTTATTACAAACACACTTGTTTCGTTTATCATTTTATGTATTTTCTTTTCTTTCTTTTATTCTTGTTTATTTACCTTTGATCGTATTGGCGGATTCAAACATAAACGAATGTTGTTGTTGGACAAATGGGGTTAAACTAAGATATTTGGTGTTTGGTTTAAAATTTCGGCTAAGATGTATCGCAGCGCTCGGGGTGTATGGTATTGGAGGTAGCCGATATGAGATATCCGAAGATGTATCGGGTAAATTACTAACTTACAAAAAGGAAATATCGGCCATCGGCCGAGACGACCGATTTATATGTGTATCGGCCAACTCGGCTTGATACGACCCGCGATGAACAAGTTATAACTTGGAGTGGCCAAATTTTGTAATGCAAAGCTCTTAAAAATTGTATAGAATTGGTCAAAATTAATTAGTCTAAATAGAATTAATCCTAACTTTAACTCGGAGTACGACGACCGTCACCGCTATGTGGAGGACGATTCCGTGGCACTGTTACCGCAATCGCGATCTAAACCATGATTTGGTCGCATTTCTTGTAATTTTGGAATGGTCATGAGGTTAAGATGGTAATTACTTTTACCAAAAAAGGATGCAAATGAATGTGTAACATCATTATGAAGTTGTGTAGGAAATGTGGAACATTTTGTGAAGGGGAGGGAGCAGATGAAACTATATTATAGATGTTGCAAATAAGTTCCAGAACTTTAAGTAACTTTAAGATAACCTTTTTTCAGTAATTTTGTAATGTTTCTACTATGGAAAAGCCCATAATACAGGCGGCAAATTGAGTACATCTGAATCCCTTACCATGTCATATGCTGAAGCCTTTGAAATATTAATGATGTTTTTAAAGTCTCTGTATTGATTGAAAAACAAAGGTTATTGTCTCGCTGCTGTAAGTTGATTAGTGATGTTTTTCAAGTATGTACATGTATGTCACATTCTATGTTACTCGTTGACGTATCTGACACCTGTCACGTGTCCAGGATTCGGCTATATTTTATGGAAAAAAAAAAATCATGTTTTTAGTCTAAATGCAAGTGTTTGAGTGTCTTACCTATGTCCAAGTGTCCGACACGTATATGCGAGGTAATATTGAAGAGTCCGAGCAACATATGTAACAAGGGTTACTCAACCATATTGGCATATCCCTATAAACAAAGTAGACTTCTTCAGGGGCGGCGCAGCCCACTATACCCTGGTCGCCTGGCCCATTAGCTTATTCCAAACCTACTTACATGTCCGCTTGTCCATGGGCCATAAAACACTGTTAGGCCCGCCCCTTGATCACCTCTTTAAGAAACCATTGTGTATGTTAAGGCTTGTAATTGGGAGAACCAAGGAGCATGGGAAATTATAAGGATGTTTCTCCTTAAAACTATTCTTTAGCTTTGAAACAAAGGTAGAATAATGCAAAATGGCCGATTAAATAGGCTGCGGTTATACTATGGAGCAATAGCCAAAAGCCCAAAACATGCAATACTCTTCAACGATTATCCTTTGAGGCACCATAGTAAGGTTATGTGTGTTGGTCCTTAACTTGCAAATCCAGATTTATAAAATATATATTAATGTTCTTGTTATTGCTCTCGAATTTTTTCAGGAAGATCCATTGCCTCACAATGACAAGCTACGATATCAACCACTAGACATATATCCTGCTCCACTTCACAGATGTTAGGATATGGCAAGTCGAGTCATGCTGTCAGTAATTTGGTCTGCCTTTGCATGTCTCTGGTTTCTGGACTTTATAAGGTTTACCACATCAATATACTGGATTTCAGCGGCATGGCTTTGCTCATTATGATGTTCAGACATCGATACAATGACGACAGTGGTAACCATCACTTTGCATAGAGTTCGGCAGACCATACGACCTGGTTTCTACTAGTCGACACCGGAGGTTATTTTCAGACCCTTGAATCTACTCTGTATATGAATGATGCTTCACTCTATCAGCTCGGCGAGGGAATGTAAATTGCAAACACGAGTACTACAACCATAACTGGGCTGTGAAGTTGTCTATCAAGTTGATTATCATGCACTTCAAGAACGAAGTAATGAGAGAACTTTTAGGAAGAGTAAGAACCTAATCACATTAATTAGTAAGGTTCCAGCCAAGAATTAATGTCACAATGTTGTACCAAATCATAATTACCATCCGTTTAATTTTTGATGATGATTTGGCTGTAATTGCTGCAACAGCAGCTTCATGGAAGATGATTCTAATCAATTTTGTGTGGCGTAGGACTAAACATTACAAATTTATCATTGGTTAGACAAAAGCCGTTCTGTTAAATTCTTGCAAACATACGAGATTGTTTTTATACATTACAGGTTTACTCTTCTCTCTTTCATATACTTTTTGCCATTATTTTCCCCTAACCCTTTTTCATTAAAAAAAAAATATTTATCTTTTCCTCTCAAAATTAATCAAATTCGAACCAAAATACGAATCAAATTATGAATCTTAGTTCTTATATTAATCAATTTATAGGTATAACTTCATGAATTGAGACTTCAATTAAATCATATTAAAGAGATGTAATTAATAAAGGGTTAAAAGAAAATTATGCTTTATAAAAATTAGGGTTAAAGAAATGTAATTAATAAAAGTGGTTGGCTGGTAGGGGAAGAGGAAGGAGGGTGGATGTGTGGTGGTTAGGCGTGCGTGGAGGCGAGGGAGAGAGGAGATTGTTGGTCTGGCGTACTGCAGGAGGCGAAGGAATGGTTAGCAGGGTGGTGTCGGGAAGGGGGTCATAAGGGGTCATGGGGTAGGGGTGTGGGTCAGTGGTGGCAGAGGAAAGTACTTTGTATTTTTTTTTTGTTAATTTTTTCAATATTTTCTTGCACCAGTTTTTAATATTTTTGTTAATATTTTCTTACACTCCCCCATTTCAATCAATTTATATACATTTGATTACAATATTACTCACATATATTCCACAAATGTCAAAAAATTCTAAGCGTTTGGTTATCATTTTACTCAAAAAGTGCTTTTTTACATATCGAATGAAAAATGAACAACATATAATTTGTTATTTTATTTTATTAAAATGTTCACAAATTTTGAAAAATGAACAACATATAATTTGTTATTTTATTTTATTAAAATGTTCACAACATATAATTTGTTATATAAATCCCCTGTATACTAAGAAAAGAAAAATTTTCAAATTTTTTTCTTTCTAAACTTCATTACTTAAATAAGGAAACAAATAAGAATCAATCAATACATATATATAAAGCAGAAACTTTTCGAGCGATATTAGAGAGTCCAACTTTTTTAGAATTCCTATATATAAAATAAGTTTTATATAAAATTATTATCATTATCCTAATAAGTGTAGATCTAGCTTTTTTCTCTTAATAATTTATGAGAAAATTATCCTAATCGGAGTAGATCTAATAATTTATGAGAAAATAATCCTACTAGAAATAGATCCGTTATTTATGAGAAAAATAATACTAATAGAACTGGATCTAATAATAGGAAAATAACTTTATAAAGAATATTTATTTTAGAAATATTTATAAGGCAAAATGTCATTTAATAAACGTATAAAAGTGTTAAAATTGCCTACATTTTATAAACATATAATTACTCTTTGTGAGAAAAAAAAAAGATCCTAATTTTTTACAAATATAAAATATTGTCAAAAATCTAAGTTGTTCGATTTTAACTACTTAGGGAAACCCGTGTTGTAATAAAGATAATTATATTTTAAAACTTTTTTGAATATTAAAAGATTTACAAAGATTCGAGTTGTTAATTATAACCAAACACGTAATTATCTTTTACAAAAACTTTAAAAAAAGGTGATTTTTATTTTAAAAAAATAATTCAGGAAATAGTAACATGTCATATTAGAAAAAAGAAGTAAAGAATGACATTTACTTAGCATTTGGCTTATACAATGGCGGTGGAATGAGAATAATTTCTATAATGACTATATTAGAAATAAACAACTACAACGATGGCATAAATAGTTTAAATCCGACTTTCTATGACGTATCAAATGTGTATGATTAGATACCAATAATATTCACATAAGATTAAAAACCAATTGAACGACCATTTAATAGTCAAGTTTAATCTTAATTAATTACATTCTGGTGACCTAAAATATTTAATAGTCAACTTTAATCTTAATTAATTACATTTTCAGTGAAATAAAGTGCAAAATTGGAGATTAAACTACATACAAATTAGAATAATCAACATAATATTGCAAAAAAAAAAAATGGTTGATTTGTTATGTTCAACATATTTTTTAAGTATTCCATATAAAATACTAAGAACGTTATGTATAGGTCACTAAAGTGGATTGTCAAAATCTCAAGGCACCAAAGTGGAGTTATGCAAACCTCGAGGCATTAAAGTGGAATTAGGCTAAACCTCAGGCCACCATGAGGTATCTCATATGGATTTAATTAGTTGAATATAAGGTACTCCTTAGTGTAATAAATTAGGTCAAACTTATAAGTTTGACGTTACGATAAAAACAACTAATTGCATATATATTGGTTAAGAAGTGAAACGATTGTACATATATATTTAGTAATTTGAAGCCAGTTTCTTAAAATTGAAACTATTTTCTGAAAATTTGCTCATTTTGTTATTATAAATAAAGAGCTGAATAACAATGTAAGATAATGAGACTTGATTTTGTTAATAAATGACGTTTCAAATAAACAAAATTGAGTTATAATTTTAATAAAATTAATCTTAAACTAATCGAGTTTAAGAGTAGTATCCTAATATCCTACTCCCTCCAATTCACACAAAACTCCTCATTTGCTTTTTCTAGATCAAAGTTTGAAAAGTTTGACCGTAATTCACTCAAAAATACATTTCACGACTACAAGTGGACAATAGGTTATGTAGATGGTGAAATTACCCTTAAAAAATAGTCCCAGTTTAGAAAGGTAAAACAATGAATGAGACAACGCCCATAAATGAAAAAGGTAAATAAATGACCGCGACAGAGTGAGTAGTTTATAAGGAACTAAAAATTAGGATCTGATAAATTAGCTGGTTTACTAAAAAATGTTTGGCAAACTAACAGGTAGCTGATTATTGGTAAATAGCATAGAAAGACATAATAAGTACTCCATATTTAATATCGATTTTTCTAATGTCTTCCCTAAGGGTACACATTAGGAGTCTAAATAAAGAAATAATTAAAGAAATATTATAAATTGAAGGATAGGAAAAAAAAAAGACAGGTAAGTTTATTTCTTCTCACATGCTACTGTTATTCTGATAAATAAGTTACTTACCAAATGACAAATACTTATAAAAAAAATAAAGTAAATGATTTTTTTGGTAAGAATGAGCTTAAGCTTATTTGCTTTGCAAACAAGGCTTAAATATTAGATTTTTTTCATGATCCCCTAACCTTTCTAATATCAAATTTATTTCATTTTAATGTTTTTTGCCTATGTATCAAAGCCACACGAAAAACATTATTTACAAAAAAAAAATCACAAATTTATTAAACTATATTTCATATTATATATTTTGCGTAGAATTTTTAAGGATAAGTAGTCTTATTGTAAATAATCAAAGACTACTTCGCTTAAAAACAGATAGTGAGTGCGATAAGAACGGTAACATTATAATTATTCAATCACCCAACGATTTTAATGAAGTTATAAACTAATAACTAATGTTGTCACATATGATAGATACAAGGAGTATAATTATGACACCTGGCCTATTGTTTTACGTAACACGGTTTAGTTTTACTTAGTTGTTGAAGGTTAAAATAATTTGGAAAATTCATAAAGGTATGTTTCAGTTATATAGAGTTCATTTAGGTAATTTGCACCATGTTTATGGACATGGTTTTGTATTTAATTAAAAACTGATGGTACCTGTAGTAGCGACGTACTATAACTTTGTCGCTTGATGTTTTACAAATGATATGATTACTACTAATTAAACAGCAAACCTTTCGTGCTAAAAGCAACATAGGTGATCAACTACAACAAACCACGAACTTTTGTTTCATCAATTGATTCAATATAGTTAGATCTTTTTTTTATCAACTTAAGCATATATTTTAAAGATGATCCTAATGAGAGCCCCGTGCATCGCACGGGTTTTCCAACTAGTTAAACTATTAAACTACTAACTTTTCATTAAAATAAAATATTTTCATCAAATTAAAGGTGAGGGGGGCAGCTGGGTTACGGGTGAGGAAAATATGAGGAGTCTTGCGATGGAGCATTTCAATGGGTTGTTCTCCTCTTCAAATCCTTCTCGAATGGACGAAGTTCTTTCTTGTGTGGCTCCGCGTGTGTCCGAGGAAATGAATATTTAGTTGGTTAAGCCATTTACTATGGAGGAAGTTACTTCAGCTCTTAATCAAATGAAGCCAAGTGTAACGAGCCGCCAATCCCTAAAAATTACGCGTGTGATCCGTTCACTTTGAACCCTTAGATTTTATGTTTCTACTTATATATTTTCGTTTCTGTTTTTATAGTCATGTAGTACTCCAAGATTACTTCCTGCGTGTCGAATCTTGGAGCAAGATTTTTAGTTTAAGATATGTTTTTAGGCGTTTAGAAAAAGTATCGCTATTCTGCACATTCAATGTTTCCTACTACCAGGCTTGTAATATCAAATTTCCCTCTTTGGGGAGTACTAGTCAATCAATCTGCTTCCCACTCAATTGCCTTCTTATTGCTTGTTGCTTACATTCTTATGAACGACTCTTGCCTTCATTACTTACTAACAAGCATGTGTGTGTCGAGCGTTGATGATCGAGACTAGGATCCCGACACATGCAAACCGAGACGAATTACGAATGCTCTAGTGCTTGACGCTCTCGGCAGCATTCTTGTCGTGAGTTTAGACAAGGGTGCGCTTCACGACCCGGCTCAAAGTTCGGACCGTGACATTTGGTATCAGAGCCCGGTCTTCACGACGGGCTGCTGCATACGATGGCAGGAAGGACAGTAGAACCGAGTGGGAACAAAAGCGACACTAAGGCTAGAGTGGCGGCCTTAGAGAAATTGATGGACGAGAAAATTCCATCGTTGGAGGCTCTCCTTGTGAGTTTGAGGAGTACTCACCACGCCTTATACGAGACGGTAAATGGGTATGAGTGTAACACCCCCATACTCCAAGTGCCTTACCAGGACCACTCAGGTATGAAGGTATTACCATCTCGGTTACCCGAGACAATGATAATCAAATAAACAATAAAGAAACAACGTTTAAATAGAAATACTTAGTGAAGGGTTACAATTCTCGAAACCAAAACCAAAAGTATAATACATGTTCTCAAACTGATCATTTCTTCGTTCTAATCGAAATGTAAAGAAACTACTAAGCTACAAATGAAGACTTCTATCATCATATCGTGGCAATCCCAGCTATCCCAGTACTCATCTCATACCTGCTCAATATCTGCTCACCATCCCCGAATGGATCACCGCAGGTTTACAAAACAACAACCGGGGTCAATACTAATCACACAATTCAATATATATAACAACAATAAGATAAACAGACAGCTTGACTGTCACACACACAACCACACCAATTCCAATCATCTCAATCACTGACTGTCCACTGGACCAGCCCTGCCAGTGGGGGACCGCAGCCGTACCCACCAAATCCCCGCTCCTCATAATGAGCGATAACCCTGTCCATTAATGTGCACATCCCTTCTGTGGCGGGTTCCACAGAAGGAGAAACTAGGGCGTGAAGCCACTCCCGCAAGTGACCCCACTCAGCCGAGGACTCGCCTCGAGGACCATAGACCACAATCACAATCGTCACAATACAATTACTATATCAAACAATCAATCTCAACACATCAACAAACATCCCATTATGGGACTAATACTGAGTAGGAAATCCTACCTGGAAAGCACACTATCAGACGGTCTCTACTGCTGTATCAAAAAGCTTCCTCTACGAAACCTCCTCCTATCATACAACATACAAATGCTACCAAATCACATACTACTCAAAAACCCCCAAATCCCTATATTAGGGTTTAACCAAAACAAAGGAAAGACAACAAAAAGGGTACATAGATCTTACCCTCGACGCAAGGATCTCAACGGTATAACCAACGATGAGAACCGACCTTCCAAACTCCGGGATTTGCTAACGATGCGATTAGGATTAAGAACGTACTTGCTTTCTCTCTTTATCAGTAAATTAGGTTTTGCAAAAGTGTTTAGAATAATGACAACGAAGGTTATATATCTTAATCACATAATTAACAAAACCCGAGAAAAACTCCCCGTAAACCGGCTACTCGATCGAGTACCCAAGGCACTCGATCGAGTACCCCCTTACTCGATCGAGTATCCTAGTTACTCGATCGAGTACCCAACAGGTCAGAAACTTTTCTAAAACGCAACTTACCCTTACTCGACAGATTAAGGCCTACTCGATAGAGTACCCAAAGACTCATAAATACGGAGTATTACAGTCTTCCCTCCTTAAAAAGAACTTCGTCCCCGAAGTTCAAACCACTACTAAACAAAGGTACTCCCCCAACGCTTCCGACTCACTACCAAAACAAAACTCAACATAAAACATGGTACTAACCCAACTCATCCCGACAAACATACCGACACAACATACAAAAAGGGTATGAAACTCTTAAAAACTCGTCGCGATCATCTCCTACCCCCCTAAAAGAAACAAGGTTACGTCCCCGTAACCATACATACCTGATCAAACAGAAAAGGGTATCGCTCTTTCATAGCTTCCTCTGGCTCCCATGTAGCTTCCTCAGTCTCGTGGTTAGACCACCGGATCTTAAGCAAAACTGTCTCGCCACTCCTAGTCTTCCTAACCTTTCGGTCAAGAATCTGCTTAGGCACCTCAAGATATGATAAGGACTCATCTAGCTCTAAGCTCTCTGCCTCTAATACATGTGACGGATCACTCACATACTTCCGCAGCTGCGACACATGAAACACATTATGCACTCTCTCTAACGCAGCTGGTAAAGCCAGACGATATGCAACTTTCCCAACTTGCTCTAAGATCTCATAAGGCCCTATAAACTTCTGACTTAGCTTGACTTTCTTCCCAAATCTCATAACCCCACGCATAGGAGACACTTTCAAAAGAACCTTGTCCCCAACTTGAAACTCTATATCTCGGCGATGTAGATCTGCATAACTCTTTTGCCTATCCTGAGCTGCCCTCATCCGTTCCCTGATCATCTTAATCTGTTCCACCATCTCATGCACCATCTCTGGTCCTAAAACCACAGCCTCAGCACTATCGTCCCAACAAATTGGACTCCTACATCTCCTCCTATACAAAGCCTCAAACGGCGCCATACCAATACTAGTGTGATAGCTGTTATTGTAAGAAAATTCTATCAAGTCCAACCTCTGTTCCCAGCTACCACCAAAATCCATCACACAAGCTCGCAACATATCCTCAAGAGTCTTGATTGTTCTCTCAGTCTGCCTATCTGTCGCAGGATGAAATGCTGTACTCATCTTCAAAGTTGTTCCCAACGATTCCTGCAACTCTTTCCAAAACCTCGATATAAATCTCGGATCTCTGTCAGACACTATGTCCTTAGGGACTCCATGTAACTTAGGCACGTTCTTTCGATAGGCCATAGCCAATTGTGCTTTAGTCCACGTATCTTTCATTGGAACAAAGTGAGCTGACTTGGTCAGTCGATCCACTATTATCCAAATCATGTTGTTACCTTGTTGACTCTTTGGCAAGCCCACAATAAAATCCATAGAAATGGATTCCCACTTCCACTCAGGTACCTCTAAAGACTGAATCTTACCTTGTGGTCGTCGCTGTTCCCCTTTAACTCTTTGGCATGTAAAACAACGGGACACAAACTCAGCTGTCTCTTTCTTCATCCCAGGCCACCAAAACGTTTTTTTCAAATCCTTGTATAGCTTGTCACCACCTGGATGTACTGAATATGGTGTACTATGTGCCTCTGTCATGATTGTCTTTTTCAATTCCTCATCATTAGGGACACACCACCTACCATCAAACCTCAAACTACCATCTGTATGAATAGAAAATCGGGACACTGTCCCTTTCTCCACTCCAGCTCTCCACTCCACTATCTTAGGATCCAACGCCTGTTTACCTCGAATGTCATCATAAAACTCAAGCTGTACTGTCATATCACCCATGGCATCTCCTTTCTGCATCATATGTATCCCAAACCTCGCTACCTCATCTCTCAGCCTCATCAAAGATAGAGCTGTACACAGAGAATGTACACTCTTCCTACTCAAAGCATCATCAACTACATTGGCCTTCCCTTCATGGTAGATAATTTCCATGTCATAATCGCCAATCAACTCCATCCACCTCCTCTGTCTCATGTTCAACTCCTTTTGAGTGAAGATGTACTTGAGACTCTTGTGATCAGAAAATATCTTAAAGATTGCTCCATAAAGGTAATGTCTCCAAATCTTGAGAGCAAACACCACCGCACCCAACTCCAGATCATGAGTAGGGTAGTTCTCCTCATAAGGCTTCAGTTGCCTAGAAGCATAGGCAATCACTTTACCGTTCTGCATCAACACACATCCCAACCCATTCTTTGAGGCATCTGTGTAAACCTCAAAGTTCTCGTTTCCTTCAGGCAATGCTAAGACAGAGCTGTGGGTCAAACGCTCCTTTAATGTTTGGAACGCCGTCTCACAACTCTCATCCCAACGAAACATGTTCTCTTTCCTCATCAACGCGGTCATAGGTCTAGCTATCTTGGAGAAATCTTTCACGAACCGTCTGTAGTACCCAGCTAAACCAAGAAAACTCCTGATCTCAGCAACATTCTTTGGTGCTTCCCACTTTGTCAATGCTTCTATCTTTGCTTGGATCCACAAACCTACCCCATCTTTAGAGATCACATGCCCCAGAAAAGCAACTTTCTCTAACCAGAACTCACACTTGGATAGCTTAGCATACAACTCATGCTCCCTCAAGGTTTGCAACACGATTCTCAGATGCTCCTCATACTCCTCCTTAGTCTTGGAGTAGACTAAGATATCGTCGATAAACACCACTACAAACTTATCCAAAAACTGTCTAAAGATCCTATTCATCAAATCCATAAACACTGCTGGTGCATTAGACAACCTAAACGGCATCACCACATACTCATAATGGCCATACCTCGACGTGAAAGCTGTCTTTGGTATGTCCACCTCTCTAATCTTCACCTGATGGTACCCCGACCTCAAATCAATCTTAGAAAAGACTGATGCACCACTCAACTGATCAAACAGGTCATCTATCCTTGGCAAAGGATACTTGTTCTTCACCGTCACTCGGTTCACTCTCGTAGTCTATGCACAACCTCAGACTCCCATCTTTCTTCTTCACAAAAAGAACTGGTGCTCCCCACTACGATACACTAGGTCTAATGTATCCCTTCTCTATCAAATCATCTAACGCTTCCCGAGCTCCTCCATCTCCTTAGGACCCATCCGCTACGGTGCCTTAGAGATTGGCCCCGTCCCGGTTTCAACTCAACGGTGAAATCTATCTCCCTCTTCGGTGGCAACCCGAATCTCCTCCGAAAAACATCTCAGAAACTCTCCCACCACCGTATCGATCAACTGTCGGACTCTCTATCCGATCATCTCTCACATGGCACAAGATCAAAGGACATCCCTTCCTCATATAAGACTTCAAGGTGACAAATGAATCAACTTAACTTTGGGTTTGACTAGAAACCCACGATAAGACACACTAACGCCCTTAGGACCTCTTAAAGACACTTTCTTTTGATGATGACTATCTTAGCTTTATACTTTCCCAGCCAATCCATCCCAACTATCATCTCAAAACCGTCTAAAGGAAACTCTAGCAAGTCTACAGGGAAATCAACTTGCCAAACTATCATAGGTACATCCCTATATAACCTCCCACAAGATACGAGACTCACCCAAAGGTATAAAAACTTTCTCACCGATTGTAGACTCATACACCCTTAAACCCAACCGTTTAACATGACTCGAAGATACAAACGACTGAGAAGCCCCGAATCAAACAAAACAAAGGTATGAATACCATTAACAAGAAAAGTACCGGTGATAACGTGTGCATCCTCCTCACCGCTTTCTTCTCCATCATGAATAACTTTCCATCGGTCTTCCGTCCACCTCCCGGACAAGATCTTGGCTGATGTGGTCGGCTTAGCACCCGACCCTTGATTGTTGTTGTTGTTCGTTGGTGGTTTCGATAAGAATTACCGCCGTTGCGGTTGCCTCCACTGCAACTCGACTTCCCGGTTTGGCCATGACCCAGCCGGTCTATTGCTCGCATAGCTCTGCGCAGGTCTCTGGAAAGTTCCCGGCGTGTGACACCCTCACTTATCGCGGAAAAGTAAACACGTAATTCTACAGAAAAACTGACAGGATATGTTTGTAATAGGTTCAATTGGGTAAAAACCTGTAATTTTTAAAACTTTCTTAAACCTGTTATAAAGATATCCAAAAGGGAAGGTGTCAAACATGCAAGGTCCAAAATAAATCTCAAGAATGAAACATCGCTAAAGTCGCGAAAAGAAAGTTATACAAACCAAATATGAGAAAGGGAGACATATGTCCCTAAAATGTATGTGACATAAAAAGGGTTTAAGGGTCACAATGAAATAAAACCAGTCTAGGTTCCAGGGTTACTTTACTCGCTAGCTCGTCCGTGTACCCCATAAATGCATCACCCTACTCGTTTCGCATTTTATACAAATACGAAAGCCACAATCGGTGGGGAGTAACTCCGAGTTCTCCCGAACGAAATGTCATAATTAATATAACATGTAAACATAAGAATATGAATATGAATAACACATAGCCTTAGCATATAGATGCTAGACAATCGTGCTTATCATGTGAACAACAATATAACAACACATAGTCCTAGCATGTGAATACTAGACCGACTCATACTACACTATCATGTGAACCACATAACATCCAGGAATCCAAACTCTATCAACCATAGCCGGCTTGCATCTCACCTTCTATGATTCATAGAATCATCAAACAAGAAAGGGCAATATATCAAAGACAGGCATAAGTTCTTAGTACGGTCAATAGTCACTTTGTAACTCGAGTCTATACCACGAGGTAGGGAAGGTAATCGAACCCCGGTATCTTGGCTCGGCCTGTTACTATTAAGAAAACATGGTCAAGAGACAACACAACCCTAGCCTAAAATCTGCGCAGACCTAGACATGCGGATACACACCACCGCACCCAAGACCCACAACTTTTTTTAAAACAAAGTGAAGTGAGTACCCTAAGGACACCACCGAAGGGTTGGCTAGTACTTAAGCTGACCCCATACTATCAAAATAAGTACCTGAGGTCATGCCCCAACTTGGATATAAATCCACTAGTCAGGAACACAAAGGCTATCAAGCAGTGAACATATACTCGTCAGAGACTATAAAGACCTATCTATGATGAAGGCCGAAATACTCACCTAGGACCTAGTCCCAGCTTGAATACTTTAGCCCACACCACACACGACTCACCACACAAGTCAATTAAGACACCCACTTAACCATAAGAGGGCAAAAAGTGTTGGGAAATGTGTCCTCAACAATAGTGCGATCATGTGATTTTAATATCATTATTAAATCTCATTTTAAAGAATACAATTGGGAAGTAATATTGTTACTGTCAACTGGTCAACATATATCGGTAATGATTGGGTCGACTAGAGTTTGACATTATTACCGTCGTGTGACGGTGGTGATCGATTGACCCCTAGGTCATACCTAAAGGGCAACACTCTTAATTGATTATTTAATTAATCGTATAATGTTGCGAGTTAATTAAATTACTTGAAAATTGACGGACGATTTTGGAAGTAAAATTTACGTATCATATTGAAATGTGATTAAATAAGATACGGTCTGAGTAATTGAATTGTATCATTACTCGGATGAAATAATTGTTTAATGTAACAATTAAATTGAATGAATTGTTATAAATACAATCAGTTGTAATTTATAAATGGTAAAATATTTTGGCACAAGTAATTATAAAATTACTAAGTCGATTTTTGTATGTGACGTATTTTTGATAATACGTTGATTTTTAATATGTTAAAAATACATAACAAATTTATGTCACATATGACATGTGACATATTGACAATTGACAAAAATAATATGGAATCCATATTATAGATTGGGCGAAAAATTGAGGAGAATTAAGCTAAAATTGTGTTTACATTTTTAGTGGTGAACATAATGATTAAAAGCAAGTGTAGCCATGCAACCCTATAATACATTGTGAAGACAAATGAGGGCATGCATTGGCTCTCCTACCTCTCTCCTTGGGCTGTTTTTAAGAGTGGAAAAACTAATTGTTTTTCCTCTTAATTTACCTACTATACAATAATGAAATGTCATTATTCATTCATTCTAATACACAATCTAAAATAAGAGTTTTAGAGAGAATAAGAGTTCCAATTTCTTCCTCCCTTAAACCGAAAATATTCAAGTGTTTAATAATATTTTTGGTTCAATTTTCTTCTAGATTCATATTATACTAGTTCCTATAATATTAATCTTAATTAAGAGGAGCCTTGGGTATAAAGCTTAGGGAGAGATCTTATACTTAGATCTTGTTCATCCATAAGGAAAAGCTCAAGATCAAAAGAGAAAGGTGATCTCTTTTGTGCCCTTAAAACCGAAATCTACAATGTAAGGACTTGATTTCTCTTCTCTTATATTATTGTTTGCATGCATAAAATCCGTTTTAATTTTATGACAAATTAATTATGACATATTTGAATATGTTAGAATGTATATGAATCTACATTTCCTTCAAAAAGTCCCACTTACCAACATGAATTCTAACATTCTATCATGTAAAAGGCTATATAATATTGTCTATTCAGCAGATAAACCAACAGTTCCTCAATAAGTATTCAATACTAATTTCCAATCCTAGCAATTATAACAATATTTAAGGCTTTAGGGGAAACTAGGGCCATTACTACAAAATAAGAAGCTATTAAATCCAATAAGCTATACATGTGAAATAAAGATATAATAAATGGCCTAAAACAAGAAAAAGGCCGATTATCTAATTCATTCAAAATTTCATCCAACCGAATTTTTACCCGCAACCCCAGCCCTGCGACAGGTACGGGTTAAATTGCGGCTGACCAATCACACAATTGACTGACATCGAATCAGTCAAAGGGACCAAGGCTCAGTTTTCGGCATAATCATCCAACATTACAATTATCGCTATATTATTCTCATGCTATTTCTAATTTCTATCATGTGAAAAACGAAAGTAAAACATTATCAAACACCTAAACACTTATCAAACAACAAACACAACATCAACTACTAATGTGACATTAATTCGTCGAGTAACTCGGAATAGTTACCTTAAGCTAGCAAAGAGACAAGCAAAAACTTGAGAAAGCTTCTAAAACCCCAAAATTACTCTTCATCTTCAACCACAAATGAGTCACCTAAAACGCCCCTTATTCTTCGAATAAATGGTCCACAAGGCACGAGCCTCACCCCGGGTCTTCGAATCCTTCATAAAAGGGCAAGAAAACGGAATAAAGAAGCTAAAAGACGACACTTTTATAAGACGGCGAAAGACGAAACCACTACAAAAAGGAGACTTTCTTACCTTAAAAGGAGGAGGAAGGAAAGGGGAAGAGAATGGTACAAAAATTACGGAATTTGGTTGAGAATGGAGGCGGGATCTGGGGTTTGAACGATGGGAAATGGCATACGGAGGAGCTGTTGTTTCACTGTTGTTGTTGTCTGTTGTTTGCTGATAGAACGAAAAAGAAAGGAAAAAAAAATGAAAGGGGAAAAGAAAGAGTCAGGGGAAACGGGTGAGGGAGTAATAATAATAATTAATAATAATAATAATGATACACCAGCTAGCTTGCTAGCTACTAATTATACGTACGTTTCTTCGTCGTTAAGAAACTTCGATCGTTATTAAAACCGTCTCGAGTTAATAAAATCGGTTTTTAGTAAAAGTTTCAGTAATAAAACGAAATTAATAATAAATAAATTTAATGAGTGAAAATAAAATAAACTCAGCTAGTTAACGGAAATAATACGATATCAGCTTGAATCGGAATTATTAGCGATTTTTACAAAACTAACGGATATTAATAAAAATTGCCAATTTAGTGAAATAAGCTCAAAATAGCTAATTGGACGGTTTTGTTCCCCAAAATCCATCTCGGGTTTACTTAAAACAACTTTCATAAGGACTCGTAAAGAAACGGAAATTATTAAATAAATAAACTCGGACTAATTTCAATAAACTCGAACTAACTTTAAATAAACTTATTAATGATTATTAAAATTAACGTATCGAATTATAATGAAATTAATTAATTAGCTGAGAAAATAAATATATAAATCGTTAACCAACGTAATTAAATATAAAGTAACAATTAAAAGAATTTTATCCAACTTAATAAAATACGGGGTGTTACACGGCGCACTTGTGCACTCATGTCTCTTGTGGCCTACACCACCACAGCTATAGCAGGTCACTCCCCAACTACCACTAACACTTCCACGGCCACGCCCAAAGGAAGCCCCAACACTGAACCCTGACCTAGAAGAAAACCCCTTAGACTGATTGTGGTTGCCTTTCTTGTGATTAGATTGGCCACCACCCTCGCTCTCAGACTTCCTTTTCTCACCACCTGACCTCTCCTGAGCCATCTCCACCAACCTCTCGGCTCTCCCCCCTCTCTCATAAGCTTCCTTAACATCGGTAAGGACTCCCACGGGTAACTTATCCATAATCTTAGGGGTCAACCCCTCTCAAACCTCAACGCCAAATTCTCCTCACTCAAACCCATATCCTCAAAGATACCTAGACTTGTCATTGAACCGCATGTAGTACTCGGCCACGTACATCTTAGCGGTCATCTTAAAATCACAAACTCTTCTCTCAACTTACTCCTCACATGCTCCGTCACGAACTCCTTTCTCACAGCCCTACGAAACTCCTCCCAAGGTATAGCAGTTAAACCTTGGTTTGTATATATCTCCTTAGCACTCACTTTCACCGTATCCCACCACTTGCCACCGCCTCCCTCGGATAGAACGCACTGCTCCACTCTCATCTCATCGACTGAACCAAATATAATATGTTCTCCATCTCTCTAAGCCAACTATCAAGAAGGTTAGGCTCCCCAACCCCCTTGTACTCCTTCGGGTTAAACCTCGCTATATAGAGGCTGATTTTAGAGTGATCAACCTCTTTCTCCTTATCCTTATCCTTATCTTTCCCCACAGTCTTTAAAGCCTCGGTGAGAGCATCCTGATGCTCCAACATCTTAACGATGTCATCTATGTTCATAAGCTCGGCTCTCGCATACAAAGCGCCTCTTCTTGAGCGGCATCTTGAAACTATATCGTAGAAGGGGTGGATATAAACATACGCGCTAAAACCTCAAAACACGAAAACAAGCTCGCCCCGGACCCTACTCGATCGAGTTCCCAAACATACTCGATCGAGTAACCGGCTACTCGATCGAGTGCCCACCATACTCGATCGAGTGCCTCAACATCGACCCCAAACAGACCTTCTGATCTCTAACATACTCGACCGAGTAGCTAGGTCGAGTGATTTCTACTCGATCGAGTGCCCGAGGTACTCGATCGAGTGCCCAAAAACACGATTCTGGACTCAAAATCGTCAAAAACCCACCCGATCAAGTCAGTCTCACTCGATCGAGTCATGCTAACTCAGAAACGCTACCCACATGCTATGTCATATGCTAACATGCTAAAACTTTATAAAATCAACGTTATAACATAACTAAACATACAATGCTACGCATCCTTTCATACGATTCACGAAATCATTATATCATGCTATTAAATGCCACATTGTAAACATCCAACATGTTTTCATTCCAACAACAAGTCTACATATATCATCAACCTTTCTTTCATATTCTCAGCTTTCTACCTCTCCAACAGTTACACACACTTCATCACATTCACACACAAGTTAACCAAACAACACATACGACCTTGACTTACACCCCCCATGTGACCGGTTCAAAATTGTAGGGCAAGTTCGCGACTTTAGGACGTCTCCCAAGCCTTTGCATTAGCTCCTACAACTTTTACTCCGGGTTCATTTTAATTGACTCCCTATGTTCATTAGGTTCATTGGTTACAGGTTTCAGGATCGTCGCTCTGATAACATTTGTAGCACCCCCATACTCCAAGTGCCTTACCAGGACCACTCAGGTATGAAAGTATTACCATCTCGGTTACCCGAGACAATGATAATCAAATAAACAATAAAGAAACAACGTTTAAATAGAAATACTTAGTGAAGGGTTACAATTCTCGAAACCAAAACCAAAAGTATAATACATGTTCTCAAACCGATCAAGCATCGTTCTAATCTAAGAAATGTAAAGAAACTACTAAGCTACGGCGAAGACTTCTATCATCATATCGTGGCAATCCCACTATCCCAAGACTCATCTCATACCGCTCAATATCTCGCTCACCATCCCGAATGGATCACCGCAGGTTTACAAAACAACAACCGGGGTCAATACTAATCACACAATTCAATATATATAACAACAATAAGATAAATGATACTTGATCACACACACACAACCACACCAATTCCAATCATCTCAATCACCGATCGTCCACCGGACCCGCCACGCGGGGAGACCGCACCGTGCCACCAAATCCCCGCTCCTCATAATGAGCGATAACCCCGTCCATTAATGTGCACATCCCTTCTGTGGCGGGTTCCACGAAGAGAAACTAGGGCGTGGAGCCACTCCCGCAAGTGACCCCACTCAGCCGAGGACTCGCCTCGAGGACCATAGACCACAATCACAATCGTCACAATACAATTACTATATCAAACAATCAATCTCAACACATCAACAAACATCCCATTATGGGACTAATACGAGTAGAAATCCTACCGAAAAGCACACTATCGACGGTCTCTCTTCTTTGTATCAAAAAGCTTCCTCTACGAAACCTCCTCCTATCATACAACATACAAATGCTACCAAATCACATACTACTCAAAAACCCCAAATCCCTATATTAGGGTTTAACCAAAACAAAGGAAAGACAACAAAAAGGGTACATAGATCTTACCCTCGACGCAAGGATCTCAACGGTATAACCAACGATGAGAACCGACCTTCCAAACTCCGGGATTTGCTAACGATGCGATTAGGATTAAGAACGTACTTGCTTTCTCTCTTTATCAGTAAATTAGGTTTTGCAAAAGTGTTTAGAATAATGACGACGAAGGTTATATATCTTAATCGCATAATTAACAAAACCCGAGAAAAACTCCTCAGAAACCTGGCTACTCGATCGAGTACCCAAGGTACTCGATCGAGTACCCCTTACTCGATCGAGTATCCTAGTTACTCGATCGAGTACCCAACAGGTCAGAAACTTTTCTAAAACGCAACTTACCCTTACTCGACAGAGTAAGGCCTACTCGATAGAGTACCCAAAGACTCATAAATACGAAGTATTACAATGAGGCCCGCTTAAAAACCGTAGACGAGACCATAAAGAGGCTCGAGGCCTGCGTGGTGACCGTTGAAAAGGCGATTCCGAGAGAATATAACGAGGAGGTGGGCTACCTCCATGGAAAACTCGCTCAACTTGAGAACATGTGTAATACCTTGATGAAAGTGGCCGCAGACGGGAGTTTCGGTGGAGCTCCCAAGGTGAAGCCGCCTACACCTCACAAGTCTAGTGGGGCGAGAGACTCGAAGGAGGTCGATAACTTTCTCTTCGACATGAAATAGTACTTCCGAGTGAGCATGCTCGACGAGAGTCTGAAAGTCAGCACTACGAGTATGTACTTAATGGATGATGCCAAGCAATGGTGGCGCTCGAAATACGCCGAGATCGAGTCAGGGACCGTTGTGCTAGAGTCATGGGACGACTTCAAATGACTCTTTAAGGAGAAATTATACCCGGAGATCACCGATTTCCTAGCTCGAAGAAAATTAAAGAGCTTGAAACATACAGGCTCGATTCGTGATTACGTGAAAGCTTACTCGGCTTGTATGTTGGAGATTGCCGACATGACCGAGAAGGATCGCTGATGAGTAGTATTTTGGTAGCTTTTACCTCGCGTTTATACCTTATTCCAACTTGATTTTGCGTGCTTAAATGATTAAAAAGCTCATTTTATTTACTAATTTATAATAATTAGTTGCATTAGTTATATTTAATATTCGTATTATTATTATTACTATTTTATTATTCTAATTCAATTCAATGTGTAGGTGAAACGGGAAAGCAAGACGGAGTTTGAGAAATTAATCGGGTCAAAGCGGAAATTAAGACGGATTTAAATATAGAAGAAAAGATGGTGAATCAAATGATAAGCAAAGTCAAAGTCAATTTTAACTTCACCATGACCAAAACACAGCACACCCTTGACCCGTACTGTGTTCACGAACCATCTTCACTCCGTACTCTTACCTGCATCATACAATCACCATAACAATTTTATTTACCTTCACCACCATGTTCATTCATCAACCATCAGCTCCCCTGCATCCTTTAACCACCTTCACCTCCATCTTCAATCACGCCACCAGCATCAACGACAACCACGTCCTGCCCACATCTCGCATTCACCATCCTTCTCCCTGCTTCATCACAACAGCAGCAGCTCGAAAACCCGACACTTCCTCAACCTTCTCCACCGCATCACCATTCATACACCATTCATCACCATCAATTCGTCCCCTGCATCACCTTCTCGCTGCACCGAACCCGACACCATTCCTGCATCAACAATCACGCCACCACTGCAAACCCGAGCCCGACATCAATTGTCGCAACTCCACCCTTTTCACCTTTATCAACCCTTCATCACCATTTTCATTCATCCCCCATCATCACCACCTCGCTTTCAATTCGCACCACCAATTCATCAATCACCTGCGTCCGCAACACCTTACACTCTATCATCATCAAACCCATCTCACCACCCCCTCCATTAAACCACCAGCAGCGGCGGCAACAACATCGCCACACACCACCATCACGACACCCTTGCTCGTCCTTTTTGGCTTGTCGGAGTTCCGAGCAGCCGTCATTCGAACCCAGATTGGTGAGCCACCACGGTCCAATTTGCAGAAACCCGACACCAGCAGCTCAGAATTACGTCCTCAGGCACCACCGTCAGTCAGACCAAACAACCAAATCCGCATCAATCTAGTCACTAATCTCGCATACAAGATGCTTTCCTGAGCCGGCCCACCGGCGGCCGCCTCACCGGCTCCCAATCCGCAACAATTCAGCAAATGGCTCTCAGACGGTCAACCGTCTGCCGACACCCTCACCGGCTCAAAATCATATCAATTTCACCTCAATTTTCCAGCGGGTTTTGTGCCGGTCACACGCCGTCGGCCGGTGGACCGGCTGGGACCCCTTTCTGGCGATTTGAGTGTTGTCCTCTTTTGCCCTTTTTTCATTTTTTGTTGTTTTGTTTTGTTTTGTTATTGGCTGTTAGTTTGGAGTTTGTATCGTGTAAAGTGTGTGTGTGTGTTAGGGGAGGATGAGAGTTTATTAGTATTATTATTAATATTAATATCATTATTAGTATGTTATTAGATTAGTAATTAGAAAGTTATATAAATTAGAATAGCAACACTACCATTTACTACCTTACATTAGATAGAAATTAGACTAGTACTAGTTCATCTTTCTCTCAACAATTGTAGAACCCTAATATTTCCTTTCTCTTTTTTCATTCAATAAAATTTGCAATCTTTCTTTAATTATTAGTTTAATTCTCCTTTGTTTATGCAAGTTCTTCATCTCTCATTAGTATACTATTAGTATTTTGGGTTGTATTTGAAGATTAGAAGAAATTCATTCTTCCATTATTGTCCAAGATTGTTACTTTCCTCTTTGTTGGTACAATTCTCATCTTTTGTTTACATTATTTTCATTTGTTTACATTTCTTATGTTGTTTAATTGTTATTCATCAAAAGTATTAGTCTTTATCATGTTTGCAATGTTTACTTGTGTTTTGTTGCAATTTATTGTTGAATTCTCACCCATGAACATGTGTGAGTAGTCTAATCTAGGGTCTAGGGGGAATTTGGGTAATTAAGGGGATGAATTTGGGTTGTTAACCTTTTGAATTGGGTGATTATGTGATTTCTACTCTTAATGCATTTGAAGTGTTTGTGGAAATGCCTCAATGAAAATTGGACATTTCATTAACATGTTTGGCTTACCTTGGTGCATTGTGCTATTAGATAGTTTTAGAAGTGCTTATAGATGAGTTTTAATGAAAGTTAGAATATCTCTTTGATGCATTCGATCCGTCTTGGTGCCCATGCTATTGGGTAGTCTTTATGCTTTATTTGTAGTTAGTTCATCTCGATCAAGTGACAACTTATTGAGGAGCTTAAGGTGACTAAGAAATTAGTCTTAAACCCTTGACCACTATTATTACCCTTCTCTTGTTAGACCTTGTTTCTCCCCCTAATTGCCCTTTGTGAACCCAAAGACCTTAGCCTTCCATCAATTGAATACAATCCCATTTAGTTTAATTTAACTTGTTTGCATCTTAGTTTTAGATAAATCAACATCTTATTTTGTTTGACTAAACTAAAGATTTAAACAAACCAAGTATCTAACCCCCGCCATCTTTGTGTTCGACACCCGAATAAATACTACTTTTATTTGGTTTTATAAATTGTTTTTGATTGGGAAGTGACGGCAAAATCCTTATATCAATCGCGTGTTCCAGTTTATCGATGGCTTGAAGGAGTGGGCTCAACGAGAGATCATGCGACAAAGGCCAGAGTCCCTTTGGCTGCGATGACAGCGGCTGAAAGACTGGTCGATTACTACACGGAGCGGCTGCAGAGATTGCTCGAGCTTATCTGGAGAAGGCGTCACGCCACATGAAGAAATGGGCAGATGAGAACCGAAGACCAAGGGAGTTCCAACTTCCAAGTAGTCGACATGGTCATGGTGAAGTTGAATAAAGAACATATGAGATTCCTCAGGGGACGAGACAAACGGCTAGTTCGAAAGTATGAAGGCCCAATCCAAGTGATCAAGCGGATTGGAGATGTGGCATACAAGCTCGAGCACCCTACTTGGATGAAGTGTCACCCGGTGTTCCATGTGAGTTGCTTGAAGCCGTGCCATCCAGATCCAGCAAATCCTACTCGTAACAAAAGCAAGCGTGCAAACATCTGTTCCAACCAACTTTCAGCAGCATCAGCCGACTGATCCAGCCTTGAAGACTTCCAGCGTTGCCGAGGATGGCAACATATTAGGTGAGGGAGAGTGTAACGAGCCGCCAATCCCTAAAAATTGCGCGTGTGATCCGTTCACTTCGAACCCTTATATTTTATGTTTCTACTTATATATTTTCGTTTCTGTTTTTATAGTCATGTAGTACTCCAAGATTATTTCATGCGTGTTGAATCTTGGAGCTAGATTTTTAGTTTAAGATACGTTTTTAGGCGTTTAGAAAACGTATCGCTATTCTGCACATTCAATGTTTCCTGGTACCAGGCTTGTAATATCAAATTTTCCTCTTTGGGGAGTACTAGTCAATCAATCTGCTTCCCACCCAATTGCCTTCTTATTGCTTGTTGCTTACATTCTTATGAACGACTCTTGCCTTCATTACTTACTAACAAGCATGGGTGTGTCGACCGTTGATGATCGAGACGAGGATCCCGACGCGACACACGCAAACCGAGACCGATTACGAATGATCTAGTGCTTGACGCTCTCTCTAGCATTCTTGTCGTGATTTTAGACAAGGGTGCGCTTCACGATCCGACTCAAAGTTCGGACCGTGACACCAAGCAAGACGCCCGGACCTGATGGTTTAAATGCAATTTTTTTTTTCAGAAATACTGGCATATTATTGGTAAAGATGTAGCGGATTGTGTGATTGGTTGTCTAGACGGAAGGGAAGATATGAATGATGTTAATCGTTCTTATTCCAAAATGTAAACAAGCCTCTAATTTGAGTAATTATCGACCCATCTCCCTTTGTAATGTGGTGTACAAATTAATTTCAAAAGCTCTAGTTGGAAGACTTGAGAGGTTTTTGGATGACTTGATCGATGTTGAACAAAGCGCCTTCATTCCTGGTCGCCTGATTTCGGATATCGCTGTACTGGCTTTTGAGAGTTTCCACTTTTTGAAGTCACACACTCATGGGAGCAAAGGTTATATGTCTTTTAAATTAGACATGAGCAAAACTTATGATAGGGTCGAATGGGCTTTCCTGGAACGGGTTTTGGTTAAGATGGGTTTTGCGCCTCGTTGAGTGGATATGACAATGAGGTGTGTGTATTGTTCGGTCGACGGTTTTGATTAATGGTGTACTATCGAACTATATTCGTCCCAGAAGGGGTCTTCGTCAAGGTGACCCAATTTCTCCGTATCTTTTTATCCTTTGTGCTAATGTTTTTTCTCGACTTGTCTCAAGGGAGGTAGAGCGAAAGAACTTACATGGGATTCATGTTTGTCGTGGAGCACCTAGTTTGTCACATCGTTTTTCCGCGGATGATTCTGTTATTTTGTGCTGTGCTGATAAAAAAAATTCGGATACGATTAAAAGGGTCATTGATATTTATCAGGCGGCGTCTGGGCAACGATTAAATATGCAGAAGTCTGAGTTATTTTTTAGCCCAAGTACGGATAAGGAAGTGAGGGCTCTGGTGTGTGATAATTTGGATGCCACTATTGTAGCTCTGCCCGGAAAATATTTGGGGATCCCGGCTGTGATCGGTCGCAACAAATCCCTTGCTTTTAATTATAATATTAAAGAGCGAATTTGGAAGAAATTAAAGGGGTGGAAAGGAAAATTGCTTTCATATTCGGGTAGAGAGATTCTTCTTAAGGCAGTTGCCCAATCGATTCCTACCTATCATATGGGACTACTATTTAAATTTCCGAGTACCTTTTGCTCTAGGATGGAGGGAGATTTAGCTAGATTCTGGTGGGGGCATTCTGATGAAAAACGCCATGTGTACTGGATTTCGTGGGAGAATGTGTAGTGCAAAAACTGATTGTAGCTTGGGTTTTCGACATTCGAGTCCTTTAATCTTGCTATGCTTACTAAGCAGTTATGGAGGCTATGTGAAAGACCGAATGCACTTGTGACAAGGCTTTTATTGGCTCGGTATTTTCCATCGGGTGACATTATTGATGCTTCCCTTGGTCATCACCCATCCTTCATGTGGAGGAGCCTTATGGAGGCATTTCCAGTTTTCTGTAAGGGAAGTAGGTGGCTTATCGGGGACGGCCGAAAAGTCAGATTCTGGCAGGACCAATGGATCATTTCAGTCATGGTCGCGATTAATTTCTCCTATTTCTGGGCTGGACAATAGTGGTGTTGCTGATTGGTTTGTGCATGAGCCAAAAGTCTGGACAATAGTCTCCACCTTTCAACCCAAAAACATACTCGTAGTAAACAATATGAAACCGGTGGATGAACTAAAATGAGACCCCCAAAATTTCAATCCTTAAAAATTGTTGGGGAGTATTTGTGAATCATGCAGCGGAACTGTTGGAATGGTCTTAGCATCCATCATATATATGCGACACCATTCTTACGCTTACGATTACGGACGAGAAAGAGAGGAACACAAAATGGGTCACGTTTGAGACGATGGAGCTACATGATTATTACAATCATCAGAATTCCGCAAAATATAACCAACATACTAATTACTACATACGGAGTAGATCAACAATGACCACTAATTAATTAGCTCCTAATAATTAATAGCAAAATCAAAGAGCAAATGTATGCATATGCCTCATGACCAAAATCTCTACCCAATTCAACAAGGCATGCAAGAGTAAATAATTACTTTTAAATTATCCAAATTAATTAATTAACTAATCACTATCCAAATCAACAACAACAGGTTCCATCTTTTCTTGGCTTGCCGGTGCCACTGCTTCTTCACCTGCATTAATAATTAAAGTGCAAATGTATGACAAATTTCATCAATCAATATGCATACATACATACATACATACCCCAGTAAAATAGAAATTTAATTAATCGGAAACTGATACTTTATTTAATTAATTACCACCGTACCCTTCATTCTTCCTCCTACTCATACTTTAATTAATAGCAACCACAAATTAAATGCATAATAATGAGTGAATGAATTAATTAATTACCTGCTTGAATGTTGTTCTTAATAGTAGCGACACAAGACTCCAAGACCACAACCCGCTTCTCAAAAGCCTTAAACTTGTTTGTAGCCGAATCAATAATAGCATCATTATCCCTTTTAAGCTTCATATTCTGAGTAACAGCCTCATCCCTCTCTTTCTTAGCTTTCTCTTCAGCAGCCTTAGCCTCCTCCCTGATTCCCCTCAAAACCCAGTTCTCAGTCTCCAGCGCCTTTGCTTTCTTCCTCATCTCCTCCACCTCCGCATTTGCTTCCTTATTGTTGTGCTTCAACTGCTTCACCTCAATTCGTAACTCGGCAACCTGGCGAGTCAACTCGTGACGTTCCCCATTATTGTCCGAGTTTAGACGGTTGAGTTCAGCCCTTAACACGGCGGCCTCGCGGCGGGACTCAGAAAGTTCAGAGGCGGTCTCGCTGTTGACAAGGAGGAGATCGCCGTAGTCGCGTTGAGTCTGCCTGAGCTGCTTTTCAAGGATGTCGTGGTTTTTGTCGGCCAATTTGAGCTTATGAAGGAGGTCATTCTTCCTTTGAATTTCATCAAACAGGGGCGTTGGTGGTGTAATAATGTTGGAAAGTGGGGAATTTGAAGTTGAACTACTCATGCTTTTAATTAATTTTCAGAGAACCCTAAATTAAAGAGAGAGAGAGAGAGAGAAAGATGAGCGGCGGTTTTTATGTGTGTGGAAACAAAGAGTGAGGAAGACTGGGGAGGTTACGTACATAAGTAGAGAAAGAAGGATGCATGCCAATTATGGTGATACTACTCTAGACTGCCTATATTGGGTAACAAAATTAACTCTTTTTTATAACTTTGTTTCAAGTCCGCCCGTACATATTTACAACCTCAATGCAGAACAAATTATGCGACACGTGTATGTTACCTTCCCTTAAACTAAAAGAATAAGAAATCTGTAATTTTTTCCCGCCTAACTTAATGCTGCTACAAATGGGCTTTCTCTTATGTTATCTTATAGATAGATTCAATAGAATAGGTGGGCCAAAGGTAAGCTAAATTTGATGTGTAATACATCTAGCATAGAATGAAAATATATGGGCCTAAACACTGAAGGAAAATACAAAATGGAATCTCATCAAGTATTGAAATAATATTTGTCATAATTGATTTTTCGATCCTACTTTAAAATATGAAAATTTGTGTGTCATCCTCTACCTACTAAAAGAATAGGTGGATCTAGAGATTTACCCATTCAAATTACAGTCCTAAAAATTGAGCTTAACATTTTCTACCAATTATTTTAGACTACCATAAATTTTACATTTTATATCATACACTTTCAACTACTATGTATTTTATTACTATTCATTTATTATCAGTTTTTTTAACCATAAATGTATCCCAATATTTAAGAAATATAGACTACAACATCAAATTTAACAAGTTGATGTAAATTTTACCTCTTAATACAACACGAAAATAAAATTAATGTAATTTTTACCTCTTAATACTATCATTAATAATAATTGTAGATTATAATATTAAATTTAAACTTTAATTGCTAAATGCTAGTTTTTTTTACATATTTACAATCTAAAAAAACATTGCATTTGCAGGGGGTCAAAACGCATATCTTATGTAATTGTATTACAAATGTCATTATTTCACCTTTATATTGCGCCTTTAGTAGATACAATGATATAACAACAATATTTTTTAAAATAAAGTTAATAATAAAGCTTCAGTAAAACCGACAATCTTATTAGGAGTAAAAGTTTTAAACCTTCTCTTTTCTACCCCTTCTCTTATATCTCTATTTAAAAAACCGCGCGAGCGCGGGATGTAACAACCCGGATTATAAAACAAAGGAAAAACTTATATAAAATGAATATCAGAGTACGATACTGATAAAAGGGTCAAGGTGGCGGAAACACCTGACCAATCCGGTTCGCTACTAACTCCAAAACAAACTAATACATTATTCAAAGGTTCTTATAACATGAAAACAAACTCCTAATTTATTATTCATCTCGCCGCACAACACTTCCCCAGCAATATATCATCCAAACAGCAAACGTCTGAACAACCTGAGAATGGGGGTCGACAATCAGTCGGGAGTAACTAGATGCTCTCCCAGTCATGTTTACAACAATTGAATATAATCAACAATCAATAACAATTGAAATGTAAAACCAGTAAACATGTGAGACCATCTACACTCATGAAAACCCAATTCAGCTTACCATGACTTAATCAACCTTAGACGAATGCAAACATGCAAACCTAGACCATATGTAACAACTAGACCATGAACACTTACAAGACTAGCAGTGACAAACGACCCACAACAACCTAAGGCACAAAGCTAGCATTGAAGCATAGCAAACATGGCGACACACAATCCACAGCAACAGAAGGCACAAAGCTATCATCAAAGTATAGCCGAATAGAGCGAACGCCGTTAGAGCGTATAACGCACCGCCTCTAATCGCTAGAGCGTATAACGCATCGCCTCTAGCGATGGAGCGTATAACGCACGCCTCCATCGGTGTGGAGCGTATAACGATCTTGCCTCCAAGGTACTATGTATAGCGTATAACCACCGCCTATATGTCTAAGACTGCCGGACTCTCGGAAACCGAACGACACTCGGGAACAGAGCGTATAACGCACCGCCTCGCTACCCCCGACCATAGACCATACACCAATCCCCGAAGGGTAGCATTTGTTCGTTCCGATAGTATACAAATGATACTACCGCCATCTATTCAAACCAACCAACAAACAAATGCACAAAGATAAAGCGATTTGTACTAACATGCGTGAACAACATCACGATTCAACTCATAGGATAGTATGACTGACCATCCTACTTATCATATGAACAAGAGTAACCAAAGATATATGCAAACACAAGGACATAACACGTTGAACATAATACAACATATGAATCAAGTATAAGCAACCAATGTTATAGTAACTTCAGCTATAACTTTAACTTTAACTATTCAATGTTATAGTAACCCTAACCATAACATAAACTCTGGACGCGAGGTTATAGTAACCTCTACTATAACTTCAGTAAATATAACTCGGAAGTTATACTACCTCAACCATAACCTTGACACGAAATACAAAGTTACACTAGCATTAACCATAACCTTGAGCCATAATCCCAAGGTTACATTAGTTACAGCTATAACCTTGACTCGCACTTCAATGTTATAGTAGGTCCAACCATAACTAGAGTAGCTACCCAAAGTTGTATTAACTTAAGCTATAACGCTTGAATCATCATCAAGGTTATACTAACTTTAGCTATAACTTTGGAGAGAACCCTTGGCCGCCTATCATGCCGCCACTAGGGTTTATTCGTAAACCCTAATTGCGCTCACGACACCCATAATAAACACATAACCAACATACGATATATAATTAATACATTAAAACATTAAAACATATACAAACATGCGAAAACATAATCAACATGATAATAAACAATCTAACACGTACCAATCATACAAGACAGTCATTAAATCATATTAATTATATCAATTGGCATAAACACAATTAAAAGAAAACACCTAGTTACCTTTTTAGCAATTAATGAAAACCTTCATAAAGAAAACGACCAACAAAGCCTTGTCTCCAACACGTGTCAACGTCCTCAATAACGATATCAAAGATGCACGAATCCAAATCCATGAAAACACCATAAAAGACTCTTCTTCTTCTTTACCCATTAAAAATAAGAGACCATAAAGGTAGGTCTAAAGGTCCATACAAATAATTCCCATAAAACTATTTGGAGATGAATATGTTGTAAAGATAAGAGCAAGGATTATGAAAATATAATTTATCAATAAGTTTGGAGGAAGAAAAGATATTCAACAATGGAGTCAAAGGGAGAAAAGAAGAACGAAAGAGAGAAATAGAGGAGATGCCGTGCGGCACTTCATGCGTGAGAAAAGAGAGAGCAGCTTGCCTGCTAGGTTAGGGTTTCACGCGAGAGAAAAAGAAGGATTGACCTAGTTGCTTGCTAGGTTAATTCTATTTATAAGGGATTAACTAATGGGCTTTGGGTCCATTAGCTTATACAATGGATTATCTGATTACAAGATGGATTGGATATTATTAAAACGAAAGGAGAGCTTATAATAGAAAGATAATCATTAAATTAAAATAGTAAAATCGTACATTATCATTTTAACCCATCCAAAGTAGGCCAAAACAAGAAATATTAAAATAGATAACGAAGACGATAATTATAAATATTTCCAAAATACATTAATAAATTCCGAAATAATCAATTTAATAAAATACTTTTATAATAAAATATTATTATAAAATACGGGGTGTTACAATCCAACCCCCTAAAAAGAAGTTTCGTCCTCGAAACTTGAATTTCAAAGATAAGATCAAAATAAGGTAAGAATTACAAGTGATCATCAACAAAAGTCAACTCAGAATCCTAACCGCTGCGCACTCTGATCCATATCCAAACTCAAACCAAAGAAAAGATCCTAGATCATCAATGTCGTTATCAACTTCACACACTCTAGAACCTCAAAAGTCACATCAGATTTAAACCATCGCAACCCAAAAATGATCATTAAGCCAACATCTAGTCCTCATATTTCAAACACTCATCCAACTACCTTTAACCATCATTCGAAAACATATATGCCCTCTCAAAGTTGTAAACTCATTACTATTACTCCAAATCCACATAACCTTTAACAAATACTCCAATTCTATTTTACCATTAACCACAAGATCTGGCATTGACCAAACCCCAAACTGATAATCTCAAAACAAAGAACCATCCTTCAAATGAGAAAACTCTTTCACTCACGAGCGCCATTACAATCACTCCTACTCTAATATCCTCAAAGCGAGTAGTGCTTACTACCAATCACAACTCTTAAGCTCAAAAGCCTTTATCATAAAACCTCGATAATTCTCGTTATACATTAGTATCCAAACTCATCAATCTCAGACCTCAAACTCCGACTAAATTGTCAAAATCCTATCCAACCTCAATCTCATGACAAAATCTTTAGTCACACTTGCAAGACCCAATCATTTCCTTTGAACACTTATGTCCACGGCATTACGACGCACCCAACAATCATACACCATAGGTTAAGCTAGTACCTATTGTACCACAACACACGTATCCACCGATAACGTAATTCCATCATCGCTCTTAAAATGATATCACCATGCAAATCTTATCATCTGTGTCCATATAACAACAACGCTTATAACCTCAATTTGTGTCACAATCTACTATCCATGAACATTAGCTTAACACTACCAGTCCATAAAAGGCTGTATAAATCTATGTCCTTTAATTAAAACCCTCGTACTCTTAATGACGCATCTTTAACCCCATATACAACAAACAAACATCTATATACCCTCAAAGCAAAACATCCTCAAAAATTTAAAGCACAATATAAGACCTTAAATACTCCTTCTCCGCACTCTATATGTTATCCCAATTAACACTCGCATACAACTATATTACTAAGTTCTCAACCTCAAATAACCAAACATCAAACTCAAGGTTTCTAACATCGCTCGCAAAAAGATCCAAGCTTTCATTACGAGATGATCACAAGTAGCTCTAAAGCGATTTCAAACATTTTCAAGTTACCATGAAAGAATAAATAACTTGCAAACCAAACAAAACATTTTCGTGTAATAACACAAGGCAAAAGAACATATTCTTTTGGGAAGTAAAAGTTTAGAGAAAAATCAATATGAAAAAGGTAATCACGAAAGTTCAAAGAAGAAGGAACTCGAGTTGAAATTAAGAACTGATAGAGAGCAACGATAGATGAGACCTACAGAGGACAAAGACAAAAGGAAACTTTTGGTCGAAAGGCTCAAATAGAAGAGGTATGCTTCGGACGTGCAAGGATGACAAGAATAGACAACTCAAAAACAATTCCATTTACTCAAAGACGACACCTTAACATAAGATAAATTAAGCACGATAACCAAGGTCTTACAAATATCGTACAATCATCATTTAAGATAACTCCATCTCGTAACATCCTTTCATCATATCTTCATAAACCTCAGAACCAACAAATATCTATATACTCATCAACAAATCTCCATATAATTGCTCCTTTTTCAAACACTATATTCCTCAGATTATCAACTCTCAAGATCACAGAGTCTCACGACCATCAACCCTCAAATCCTTCCACTCTCAACAACTCCATCTAATCGCACTGAAAGAATCAATCCATAGCAACCCTATATATCCTCAAAAGATGAACATCACGATCCATTATAATCATCGTCCACATGGCCGTTCACTATGTCAACGCTAGAACACTTTAACATTAACATCTCACAAGTCCATAAATTACTGCTTGTCTCTCTCAAACAATCCCTTAAAAACGTATGACTAGTAAATAACTCCTCAACGGATAAATCATAAGATCTTTCATAACTCATTGATAGACATTAATAATTCTTACTCCTCAAATATGGTATTCCATTCAAAAGACGAGCATAGTCTCCAAAATTCCCAACATGCTCAATATAAAGTCCACGATAACATTCAATCATTTCTATTACTCTACTCTCAATCCATAAATAACTTGCATAACTTCTTCCTTAACACCAGACAAAAATCCAATAAATTTATCCATTACGAGCATACGCCACGATATTCCCAAATAATATCACATATAAACCTACTCATTATGTCTCTCACTCCTTGCTTGTGAAATTATGAAACCACAATCATACATCTTATGCTACATATCAATCACTCTTCATCATCAATAAGGATTTTCTCAGATACATAAAAGAACATAACAACCACTAATCCTAAAGGAAACTTTATCTCATCAACAACCTCTAGTCCCAAAAGAAACCTCATCTCAATAACCTCAAATCCCAAAGTAAACTTCCTCGTTACCAAACTCATAATAGCAAGTACTCTTTTCTTTCATACCTTAACATCCAAATCTGCCAATCAATCCTAACTTGAACCCTCAAGAGACCACAAGAGATCAACCTCGAAATCACCTCAAACAAGGACACAACCACCCAAATGATCCAAAAGGATGAAAGTACGATAAGAGTATAACTCGGGTTACCAAGGATTAAAAGTTTTGACCGACATATAACCAAAATGCATGACACGTAACGTGCAAAAGACATTTTCAAAATTGACTGTCTTTAAAATCAACAAAGCATGCTCGAAAAAGTCATACAAGAACAACACATTCTATACAATTAATAACGAAACAAAGCATTAAGTCATAAACAACACAATATATATAAACTATACATTTAATAAAATTAATAACAATACGGGATATTAAGGCAGAAACAAGCAAGTGCATAAACGAACAAATACATGAATAAAACATGTAATATAATTAACAATGTTGCGAAACATCAAGGCATAACTAGTAATTACATGAACAATACATGTAATACAATTAATAAAGATGTGAAACGTTAGGGCATAGCAAATAAGTGCATTAGCAACACATGTAACACAATTAATAATTATACGAAACATCAACACATAATCAAACAAGTACATGACTGACAACACATGTAATAAAATTAATAACGATTAGAAACATTAAGGCATAACCAAACAAGTCCTTAATTGTTTCTACCCCATTTACTCTCACTCATTTACTAAGTCATTCTATTTTAGTCATCAACTAAGTGAGAGTTGGGAGCGTGTTCGCTCTGATACCAACTGTAACAACCCGGATTATAAAACAAAGGAAAAACTTATATAAAATGAATATCAGAGTACGATACTGATAAAAGGGTCAAGGTGGCGGAAACACCTGACCAATCCGGTTCGCTACTAACTCCAAAACAAACTAATACATTATTCAAAGGTTCTTATAACATGAAAACAAACTCCTAATTTATTATTCATCTCGCCGCACAACACTTCCCCAGCAATATATCATCCAAACAGCAAACGTCTGAACAACCTGAGAATGGGGGTCGACAATCAGTCGGGAGTAACTAGATGCTCTCCCAGTCATGTTTACAACAATTGAATATAATCAACAATCAATAACAATTGAAATGTAAAACCAGTAAACATGTGAGACCATCTACACTCATGAAAACCCAATTCAGCTTACCATGACTTAATCAACCTTAGACGAATGCAAACATGCAAACCTAGACCATATGTAACAACTAGACCATGAACACTTACAAGACTAGCAGTGACAAACGACCCACAACAACCTAAGGCACAAAGCTAGCATTGAAGCATAGCAAACATGGCGACACACAATCCACAGCAACAGAAGGCACAAAGCTATCATCAAAGTATAGCCGAATAGAGCGAACGCCGTTAGAGCGTATAACGCACTGCCTCTAACTGCTAGAGCGTATAACGATCGCCTCTAGCGATGGAGCGTATAACGCACCGCTCCATCGGTGTGGAGCGTATAACGATCGCCTCCAAGGTACTATGTATAGCGTATAACCACTGCCTATATGTCTCAGACCTGGCCGGACTCTCGGTAAACCGAACGACACTCGGGGAACAGAGCGTATAACGACTTTGCCTCTCGCTACCCCCGACCATAGACCATACACCAATCCCCGAAGGGTAGCATTTGTTCGTTCCGATAGTATACAAATGATACTACCGCCATCTATTCAAACCAACCAACAAACAAATGCACAGTATAACTGACTGTACTAACATGCGTGAACAACATCACGATTCAACTCATAGGATAGTATGACTGACCATCCTACTTATCATATGAACAAGAGTAACCAAAGATATATGCAAACACAAGGACATAACACGTTGAACATAATACAACATATGAATCAAGTATAAGCAACCAATGTTATAGTAACTTCAGCTATAACTTTAACTTTAACTATTCAATGTTATAGTAACCCTAACCATAACATAAACTCTGGACGCGAGGTTATAGTAACCTCTACTATAACTTCAGTAAATATAACTCGGAAGTTATACTACCTCAACCATAACCTTGACACGAAATACAAAGTTACACTAGCATTAACCATAACCTTGAGCCATAATCCCAAGGTTACATTAGTTACAGCTATAACCTTGACTCGCACTTCAATGTTATAGTAGGTCCAACCATAACTAGAGTAGCTACCCAAAGTTGTATTAACTTAAGCTATAACGCTTGAATCATCATCAAGGTTATACTAACTTTAGCTATAACTTTGGAGAGAACCCTTGGCCGCCTATCATGCCGCCACTAGGGTTTATTCGTAAACCCTAATTGCGCTCACGACGCCCATAATAAACACATAACCAACATACGATATATAATTAATACATTAAAACATTAAAACATATACAAACATGCGAAAACATAATCAACATGATAATAAACAATCTAACACGTACCAATCATACAAGACAAAATTAAATCATATTAATTATATCAATTGGCATAAACACAATTAAAAGAAAACACCTAGTTACCTTTTTAGCAATTAATGAAAACCTTCATAAAGAAAACGACCAACAAAGCCTTGTCTCCAACACGTGTCAACGTCCTCAATAACGATATCAAAGATGCACGAATCCAAATCCATGAAAACACCATAAAAGACTCTTCTTCTTCTTTACCCATTAAAAATAAGAGACCATAAAGGTAGGTCTAAAGGTCCATACAAATAATTCCCATAAAACTATTTGGAGATGAATATGTTGTAAAGATAAGAGCAAGGATTATGAAAATATAATTTATCAATAAGTTTGGAGGAAGAAAAGATATTCAACAATGGAGTCAAAGGGAGAAAAGAAGAACGAAAGAGAGAAATAGAGGAGATGCCGTGCGGCACTTCATGCGTGAGAAAAGAGAGAGCAGCTTGCCTGCTAGGTTAGGGTTTCACGCGAGAGAAAAAGAAGGATTGACCTAGTTGCTTGCTAGGTTAATTCTATTTATAAGGGATTAACTAATGGGCTTTGGGTCCATTAGCTTATACAATGGATTATCTGATTACAAGATGGATTGGATATTATTAAAACGAAAGGAGAGCTTATAATAGAAAGATAATCATTAAATTAAAATAGTAAAATCGTACATTATCATTTTAACCCATCCAAAGTAGGCCAAAACAAGAAATATTAAAATAGATAACGAAGACGATAATTATAAATATTTCCAAAATACATTAATAAATTCCGAAATAACCAATTTAATAAAATACTTTTATAATAAAATATTATTATAAAATACGGGGTGTTACACGGGATCTATACTAGTTGTTATTGTATTTATAATTTCACATTATGGAGTAAACATTTTGAATTGATATACTCCTTAATCACAAAATCTCATTGAAGACAGGCGATATTCGTCACAAGCTACAAAATGCCCATTGAGAGGTGAGTGAGAAGCACATGAGGGGTGCCCCACCTTGTCCCCTCTCTCTTTTTGTGAGAGGTCACAAGCTTGTGACGGGATTAGTTCGTCACAAGCAAGACTAGCTGCTCCTTTATTGCGTCGTTGTCGTTCGTTTATCTTTGATTTTGATATAAAGACTAAGAAAAGAGGAGGAAGTTAATTATTGAATAATAAGTGGATTAGATAAACCGCGGAGGAATAAACTGTTTATTAAAGATATTTTTAAAATAGAAAAGTAAATAATTAACTAAGACACACTCAAAAATAAAATTTGTAAACAATAAACAAAAGACTGATTGACTGGAGCGGAGGGATATGATCCTTTATTTTTAACCTTTAAGAAAGACATTTCTAAATAAAAATTGTATTAATTTATTTAGCGATATCTAATATTAATCTGTAAAAACATAATATATAAATATTAAATATAAAGGAAATATTGGTATACTCCGTATTTTATCTACCAAAACACGTAAATTAAATATGCTCGTACTCCTTACTCCCCGGTTAATAGTTTACAAGTGTTTTATACACGATTATTTAGGTATAGAAACAAGAATGAGTTTATAATTATTAAAAAAACTCAAAACCAACTTGAAATGAGGAGGAAATCTGATAATCTCAATCACATGAGTTGTTTTATTTCCAAGAAAAAAGGGGTAAACTATTACACAACAATTGGTCTCCCTTGTGACGAGTTACCATTTGTGACGGATATTTTGTGAGATAAAATGGTAACAAAATGGGTTAGTGGAGAAAGGGGACCACATGAATAGTGTTGCAGAGAGAGAAAAAGTGGGTACATTGTGAGGTAAAATGGTATCCGTCTTCAGCTTGTGACGGATATGTCATGTCTTCAATGAGAATTTGTGATTACACAAAATCTCATTATAGACGGCATATATCTGTCTATAACTAAAGACGGGTCAAATACAATACCACATTCCTAATAGGACAAGTAACAAGTGGGGCGGTGAGGGCAAAAAATGTCACCACTTTTAAGCTATTTGACCCGTCTTTAGCTATAAACAGATATATCCATCTATAGCAAGACTAGTGAAACAAGTATAAATTATTGATCGGTGCAAAGGGAGTAATTTGTGTTAATGAAATACATAAAAGCCTGTTAGCCAGCGTGTTGCCCGGCTGCTAAAAAGCCCGAATAAGGGCACAAAATTAGGCCCAACTAAGCGGGCAGGCATTTGTGTACTTCGATCCATTGGGCAAAAATATTTTTCACGCCCAGTCCATGTCTATCCCAAATCCAAAAATGATAGTCAACGTCGTATAGTACCATATATCACAAATTCTTGTTTTAGACGGATACTTTTCGTCTTATTTTTCAGATGGGCATATATGACCATTTTATAATTAAATGTAACCATAATGGTATATGCAGTATTACAGCTTATGGTAACTGGTTTTCAATAGTGGTCACATTTAACTGTAAAATGGTTACAAAATCCTGTCTTATTATTTCAGACCAAAAAGACCCCTCTAAATCTAAAGCAAGACGCAATGACCATACATATCTTAGTTTATGAACAAAAAGTTATTATCACGTTTGAGGTTATACAAAATTCAAAGGAGAAAGGGAAATTCTATGTTATACCTCTAAGATTTTTGGTTTTTTTAGGTTGTACCCTTATTTTTTTAAAATTCTACATTGTATCCTTAAACTTTATACTTAGTCTTTATAATGATCTTCTTTAACTCTTCGCTCACTTGTTACCTCTCCAACGACCCTCCTTTAACATTAAGGCCATGTTCTTTTGGACTTAAAGTCACTTAATTTAAGTTCACTTCAGATCCTATAACTTTAGTTCAGTTCAGATCAGATTCTATAAGTTCAGTTCAGTTCAGATCCTATAAGTTCAGTTCAGTTCAGATTCGATAAGTTCAGTTCAGTTCAGATCCTATAAGTTTAGTTCAGATCCTATAAGTTCAGATCCTATAAATTCAGTTTAGAAAAGTTATATACAAAGAATTATTTTTAAAAATGATGCAAAAATATTTGACATTATTAATTATTAGATACATATATACATTATTATTTTTAAAACAAAATTATCACTCTTCTCATTATTTTTTATCGTAATGTAACCGTAGTATAATGTATGAACAAACCAATGTATATAAAGCGGAAAAATGTCATTATCTTACCTTGTATTTTAGACTATATTTTCTTATCAATATTCTCTCTTGGCTGGCCACTAATTTGTTGTAAAATTTTTGTTTAATCTCAATAAAAGTTTGCGTTTATTTTAATAATAATAATAATAATAATAATAATAATAATAATAATAATAATAAAAGTTGCGGTTTTATAAAAAATAAATAAATAAATAGTAATAATAAAAATAACAACAAGAACAATAATAATAATAATAATAATAATAATAATATTTAAGTTAAATTAATCTAAGTTAATTTAAATTCGGATCGTGTAAGTTCAGTTCAGTTCAGATCTTATAAGTTCAGTTCTCCTATAAGTTCAGTTCAGATCAGATCCTATAAGTTCAGTTCTGTGACACCCTCACTTATCGCGGAAAAGTAAACACGTAATTCTAGAATAAAACTGCATGGATATGTTTGTAATAGGTTCAATTGGGTACAAACCTGTAATTTTTAAAACTCCGAACTCACATTATAAAGATATCCAAATTGGAAGGTGTCAAACATACAAGGTCTAACTAGAAGTGTCATAACATAACCATCGCTAAAGTCGCGAATAACAAATTATACAACCAAATGTAAAGAGGGAGACATATGTCCCTAAAATGTATGTGACATAAAAAGTGTTTAAGGGTCACAATAAAATAAAGTCAATCTAGGTCCCAAGGTTACTTTGCTCGCTAGCTCGTCCATGTACCCCATATATGCATCACCTACCTGTCGATCGCATTTTATACAAATACGAAAGCCACAGTCAGTGGGGAGTAACTCCGAGTTCTCCCAGCCACGAAATGTCATAATTAATATAACATGTAAACATAAGAATATGAATACGAATCACACAATGCCTTAGCATATAGATGCTAGACAATCGTGCTTATCATGTGAACAACAATATAACAACACATAGTCCTAGCATGTGAATACTAGACCGACTCAAGCTACACTATCATGTGAGTCAAATAACACACGGGAATCCAAACTCTATCAACCATAGCCGGCTTGCATCTCACCTTCTATGATTCATAGAATCATCAAACAAGAAAGGACAATATATCAAAGACAGGCATAAGTTCTTAGCACGGTCAATAGTCACTTTGTAACTCGAGTCTATACCACGAGGTAGGGAAGGTAATCGAACCGGTATCCTGGCTCAGAGGTTCTATAAAAACATGGCCAAGACACAACACAACCCTAGTCCTAAATCTGCTCAGACCTAGACATGCGGATACACACCACCGCACCCAAGACCCACAATTTTATAAAACCATGTGAGTACCCTAAGGAGTCCACCAAAGGGTTGGCTAGTACTTAAGCTGACCACTTACTCTCAAAATAAGTAACGAGGTCATGCCCCAACTTGGATATAAACCCACCAAGTCAGGAACACAAAGGCTATTGAGCAGTGAACATACACTCGTCAAAGACTATAAAGACCTATCTATGATGAAGGCCGAAATACTCACCTAGGACCTAGTCCCAACTAGTCCCAGCTTGAATACTTTAGCCCACACCACACAAGACAAGTAGGATACCCAATTAACCATAAAAGGGGCAAAGAGTCCAAACTTGTACACACAAAAGATCATACACACCCTAGTATATGAAAGGTTACGCAAGAGCATATTCAGCTGACAATCCAACAATATCTCCAATATTAATAATAATCCAAATTCCAGCTAACCGTTAATCTCATAATTCATGAGAACAAGCTAAAATGGCAACAAGGCAAGAAGACTCAAGCATAAGGCATCCAAAGCATTCAACAACCAACATGTGAAATGATAATTACAAATATCAAGGCATAACATAAAACTTCCAATAACAACCAATCTCACCTCAAAGACAAACCCTCGACCCGAGTCCCGCGACGGGTCATCGGTCAAATCGAGGCTGACCGGTTTAAAAATAGTTTGACCAAACTCGTTCGGTCAATCTGACCCAGCTCAGAGTCTTGGCCTACTTTGGCCCAAATCACAAATTTTATCGCAATATTAATCTCATGCTATTTCCAATTTCTATCATGTGAAAAACGAAAGTAACACATTATCAATCACCTAAACACTTAACAAACAACAAACACAACATCAACTACTAATGTGACATTAAATCGTTGAGTAACTCGGAATAGTTACCTTAAGCTAGAAAAAGGCAAATAATAACTTGAGAAAGCTTCTAAAACCCAAAATTACTCTTCATCTTCAACCACATATGAGGCACCTAAAATAATTATGTGAAAGGACGATATTAACGAATTATCGTTATATAAAATATGAGACGGAAATTAATTAAATTGAATAATTCAAAAATATATAATAAAGTTGTTAAACGGTTTAATAAATTTTAAATGTCAAAAAGGAAAATTCGCGGGTGTTACAGTTCAGTTCAGTTCAGATCCTATAAATTCAGTTCAGTTCAGATCAGATTCGTTTCAGTCCAAATAACAGGACCTAAATCTCACTCATTATACATCATATCATCTTCTTTTATGAGAATGGTCACAAATCACCATTAACCAACTACATATTACCTTTTATACCTCTTTAATGAATCATGAAATGATAATTTTAAGGTTTTATGGATTATATGGAAGGTTAATTGATAATTTGGTGAGTTAATGGGATGGGTTTATGGGTAGTTGGTTGGCTAAAGGTATAGATTAGAGAAGATTGTTATCTATCTTCTCCCTCCTACCTTCTTTTCCACCTTCTCCTCTTACCCTCTCACAATTGATTAATCTAATATATATTGGGTAGGGTCGGAAGACAAGTGGAAGAGCCAAGATCCAGATATATAATATTTTAAGCGATTATTAAAGGAGAAGGTAGATAGCAATCTTCTGGATTATAATGAGGGCTAAAAAGATCATTGACGTTTTATAACAAATCGTCGATATTTTTTTAAAAATATAGACGAACACTACCCTTTTATTTTATTTCTCTCCTCTCTTCCCTCCCAAAATCTCCCAAAACCATTTGATAGTTAACAGATTATACAAACATATATTCATATGGAGCGATAGATTAAGCAATGTCCATGATATTAAATTGAAAATGATGATTATCCATGGTAGATTAACCATGTTTATATAAAAGACTGTCATTGGACCACCTACAGTCCACCCAATGATTGTAGTTGGTCATGATGATTGTAGGTGGTCATGGAAAAAAAATCGCCCACACCATGGAAGGTTTAGAGCTGCTTATACTAATAATAAGTGGCTTGACAACAACATCGAGTATAGCATCAATGACGGGTACAATTGGCTAAGACCATCTCAACTGCAGGTCAGATGGTGGAAAGTATGTTGGAGTACCATGAACATACCTAAAGTTATGCATCAGCTGCTTAGGGGGTGAGCTGTTATCTTTGTGATGTTGGAGATGAAGATCATGGCCACCTGTTCTATGACTGCCCATTCAGGAGCAAGTGCGTCAGTTTGATACAACAACACCTCAGAGTAAAATTTAACCCAAGGGAGTTAGCTGCTTGGAACGGTAGGAAGAGGAGACAAAGTTTATTGATCAGAAGGCTTATTTGTGCATATCATGTGATGTTAGTTTATCTTATATGGCATTACCGGAACAGAGCCAGAGTTATGCATCAGATAACCCAGCCAAGAGTCATTGTTATGCAGATTATTAAAGACGTTCTGAGCAGATTCTGAGCAAGAAGCAAGTAAGCAATCTCAAGGAAAGATGATAGTTGACTACAAATGTTGAAGGCACCATTGGCTTTTGTATTCTGCAAATTCGTGCAATAGGTGATAAGTTTTGCTTGCGTTAGATGATATAACTGAACCATGTTGTTAGGATCGGGATCCTACTTTGGATTGATGAGGCTACTAGGATCGAATTGGTAGGATCGTAGAATCGTAAGATCCTAATAATTAATTAAAATACCTGATTACGTTAACAAAATATGTTAAAATTTTCTGTTTAAATCTCAAAACATAATTATCTTACTATATAAAATTCTAGTAACCGAAAAAATTAAAAAGTTACCAGTGTAGGATCGGATTGTACAATCGTGAGATCGTAGAATCGGGTTAAGATTCTACCTTAGAAAAATTTGAGCTGAGTTGAATCGTAAGATGTAACACGTCCTTCTTACCCGGCCAAGGTAATTGAGAGATGTTACCTTCTCGGTTTCCCGAGGTGGTAAATCGGAGATACAATAAAGAAACATATATTATAAATGACAAGTTTAGTAATTACAAACCATGAACTAATGAATAAATACAACTCATGACTATTATACTCATCTAACTAACTATACTCGTCTCGTGACTCATCAAGCTCGTCCTGTCTCCCGCGTGCTATCCAAACAACCTGTACTTAACCTGCTCCCCATATGATCAGAAATATCATATGGATCGACACAGGCCACCCCGAAAATAGGTGACAATTACACAGACACACAACATGTCAGTTTCAACAAACAAATAAAATGTGACACGACTCAAGTGTGTGCATATGCAACATGACTCCTAATATGAATGACGCACTATCAACCAACCTCGACTACCACAGTATCGGGACACGCCCAGACATAGCGACAACCACACTGGTACCGAGACATGCCCAGACATACCAACATCACAAATAGGTATCGGGACACGCCCAGACATACCGGGTCCGAAAGCCAACCGGATTCCCTGCCAGACATCGTGCCTTAATCACACGAGTCCCTCCGTGACTCAAGCCATTAATGTGCACATCCCTCTTGGAGTGGGAAGCTCCGAGAGGCGATTCAAGCGTAAGACGGTATCCCAACCGTCTTACGTCTCCTCAACAACAACACATCCTCCATATACACAATAACAATCAAAACATGAAATACAACTCAACATACCATAATCATAATCTTAATGATGCAATTAACCATTAAACATGTTATAATGCAAATGCCCTAATTATGTGAGACTAACTACAACATCAACATAAACAATACCACATTATTGAAACCGAGTAGGATTAACCTACCTTTTAGCAATCTCCTCAAGCTACTCGAATCCGGACCGAAACCGTCTCATCTTATACAAATCACATAATAACTATCGCAACGCATCCTATACTAGTTTATACTACAAAACCCCTTATCATTACCCCTTAATCACCCCTATTATTCATGCCAATTACTAATTGATTACCCATAATAAATTCCCCCAAAAGTTAGGGTTTAAAAGACTAGAAAATGGTAGATCTTTACTTACTAAATGAAGGAGATGAAGAGGAAGGTGGGAAATCTTCTAATATAAGCTTGAATCCCAAGTAGTGGGTGTTTGTGAGGGTTTAGATGTAACACCCCCATACTCCAAGTGCCTTACCAGGACTACTTAAGGCATGAAAATGCTACCATCTCGGTTACCCGAGGCAATGTATATCAAATAGACAATAAAGAAACGTACTTTAATAAATGAATTTAAAGTGATACATGTCCAAAACAAAAACCGATAAATAAAATACTACTGTTCCCAAAAATGCTAATCCAATCCCGTGAATCCAACCAAGCGAAGAGGTCATCTTAATGTAAACAAATGTTTAAGACACAGCGGAAGACTTCTAGACATCCCGTGGCAACTCAACCCAGCTATCTCATGCGCATCATCTCATACCTGCTCAATAACTGCTCACCATACCCGAATGGATCACCACAGTTTTCAAAACATTTAAACGGGGTCAGTTACCGTTTACATAAAATAATACAACAGAAACAATACAACAATCATCCAATCTCCATCATAACTCCACACATCTGACTACACACTAAAGTGTGTAGTCCTGCCAGAATACTCATCTCAACAAGTATTCCACACCGCCAGTGGGGGACCACAGCCGTTTCCACCTAAGCCCCACTCATCTCATCCGAGATAACCCATGTTCCTAAATGTGCACATCCCCTCTGTGGCGGGTTCCACTGAGGGCGAATTAAGGTGTGGACGCGGGCCTACGGGGGCGCTTGGGAAACAATCGTTTGCATTTGTGGAGTCGCCACCAATTTATTGTGGAAAATTGGAACCGTTCGAATACCTCGTGCCATGTCAAGACACAAAGTAGTGACATGAACACCAAGAACTCGTTACCTTTAGCATTCTATGTCTAGAATGACTCTCGTGGATGCCAATGAACACGGTTGTTCATAGAGATCTGGAGTAAGGGGTGAGGGTACGTATTAGGAAGCTCTTTTGATCGAACACCTAATCCCGCCCGCCTCGATAGCGGCCTCTACTAATGATTAGGGAAATTGTCTATACTTGATATATTGTCGATTTATATGCATGCAATGCAACATCCATTAGATTAGTCCTAGCATGTGAGAATTAATATTAAGTCGGTTATCACGTAATTTAAGCATACAATTAATGTCAAGGTAGAAATTTAGATTGATTACATGTGAGCATACAAACAATACGATAGAAGGAATACAATAATAAATACAATAATGAAAATTACAATAATTACATTGGATTAATGATTTATGTCGAAAATACATCTAAAACGGATAATTTGAGAAAAGAATAAATAAATAAATTAACGAACAGGAATTAGGGTGATAATACGAGTAATAGTTAATTAATACGTAACTAATAAACTAGGTGAAGGCAAAACGGGAGTTCAGGGACAGAAATCAACCAGGAACAGGCGCAGCAGAGCCGCGTCCCTTGGAAGAGGCGCAGCAGTCGCTGCGTACTACTACAAATATGACCATAAGTAACACTTAATATAGAACGGTCAAGTTAAATGAACGTTCTCTAGAAGGAAAAAAAACGCTTATCCGACCTTGGTGTTTTCTATACTTCTATAATAGAGAACACTTACATTCGTAGGGCGTTTTATAAAAGTATAGAGAATGCATATTCAATTTAACAGTTCTCTACTAAATAATAATAAAATAAAATAAAACAAAATAAATTATTAACAATTATTAATCCCAAGAGTATATGCTTAGAGAATCGTATGATATTTTTGCAGTTATCTCTAACCTTTGACTTCCTCTTTCCTCCTTCCCGAATTCCCCTTCCCCACAACTATCACCAATCGCCATGACAGCAACACGACGACCACCGCGGCAGTTCCCTTTACTCGACATACGTAATAGCCCAAAATCCTCGTTATGATTTTTGAGACAGTTTTTTTCATACCAAGCGAAGTCTCCCGTCGCAGATGTTTGCACAACACCGCACTCAGGTACTTCCCTTGCGCACTGCCGTCGTCCACCATTATAAGGTAACTTCAATTATGATTTTAAGGTTTTTTGAGACAATTTATTGATCCCAACTTATGTAAATCCGATGTTAGGGTTCTTGATTTCCCAATTATGGGTTTTAATTGATATGTATGCATATAAGTTATTGTTTCTATTGATAGTTACTGAATTTGAAGAATCCTTGTGAAGATGATTTGCACTTGTTATCCCAATTTATACTACAATTTGTTTGGTTAAATTATTGTTACATGGTTGCATCATTCAGGATTGTGTTTGTTGTATCTTGGTGTGCACAATACAACTGATTAAGTGTATGTTTACCTATGGAATTGGCAAGGGATGTCTTAATGTGCTGCAATTGTTAAGATAAGATTTTGAGATTGTTTTGATAGAAATCTGATTATTGTTAGTGTGTCTGCTGAATGATGCAATCACGCAGAAATAGGATGTAATACATCGTGGTTGAAATATTGCAACGAATGGTGTTTTGTTAGTATGGTAATATAAGATTTTGTAGATGCTGAATAAGTTGAACATAGTTTTATCCAATTTAATTAGGGAAGTAGCCTCGAGGTAGGATATAATTAGCTGAAATGTTGCGTGTTGGTTGAAGTGTAGAAGCATTTGAATACATGAATAGTGGTAGCCGTTAGAAGATTTTGCATATTGTGACGCTCTTTGTGTTTGCCACGCGTTATGATGTTCTGTTTTAGAGCGGATTTACCATTATATGAGCCTCACATTTGGATTGAGTTTGAAGAAATTCGTGCGTTGTTGGCAAAGTCTTGAGCTGATTGTACTGAGTTATAGTGCTAAGAAGAGCTTCATGTCTAATTCAAATGAGAATATTGTCATGGCTATATTGAGTTCAGAAACCTTCATTAGTGGCGAGCTGATTGTCGTTGCTTACACTTTATTGAGTTCAGAAACCTTCATTAGTGGCGAGCTTTATTCTATTTCAAGCTTATTCGATGTGATTCTTCATTATTAGAACTGCATAATACATCTCATATGTATGCTTCCCGTAACTTCAGGCATTAGAACTGCTCGACGTCATTCAGTTTCGACCACCTGAGGCCACTATGGCCTATTCACAAGTTGTGGCCAATGTGAAGTGTAGTATGCTGGTAAAGCCTGATAACTTTATAACGTTTACTTTCATTTGCTTTATCTTTTAAATTTCTGTATAGAGCTTTTAAAATGAGCCTTCTCTTTTCAGGCTGAAGAAATACTTCGAAGTTCTGTCTCTGAAAAGAGTGGTGTATACCATTACTCAGAGAGAGGGGACCGGCTAATTAATCTTGAATCATTTCGGGATAAGCTCTGGCAGGTTTGTGATGTAACTTTTAATCCCCATCCTATTTTACAAAAACTTGGTAGTTGTGTTGCACCTTTTCTATAAATTACCTCTTCAATGTTCAGTCTAGTAGCATTTCTCTGTATGGAATGACACTATTTGTTGCGTTGCTAGTTGAGTGCCTTCAACAATGAGCTGGAACTTAATGATTTAAGAGATATGATTCAGCGATTGCTGAGGTGGGCTTGGAAATACAATAGGAACCTTGAGGAACAAGTTGCACAACTTCATATGCTAGCTGGCTGGTCTCAGATTGTTGAGGCTTGGAAATACAATCGGAACCTTCAATCCTACTGAGAATCAGATTCCTTCCTTGCCCCGAGTTCATGTTGTTGTGATTGGAACCTAACAAGGTTTTTCTTGATTATCAGTATCACTTGGGAAGAGGTCATATTGGTGCCACCATGAAAGCGAAGTAATATCGGTTGTTTGAGCAAAGAGCAGCTGATTGGTATTTTCTTATACTGTTTTTCAAGAATTCAAGCTGACTACTTTCTAGGAGTTGCAATTTCCGCCTTATTTTCTTTACATTTCCTGCAGTCAATATTTCGTTATACCCTTGTGGAGAGGAACTAGATACACAGCGATGTTCTCTCAAGGTCTGTTTTTACATTATGTCGTTTCTATACTCCACTAATTCAGTGCTAGTCTTGCTACATGGTGTTGATCTATTAAGACTAATTATAAATGTTGAGAGCTTTGCTTGAAATTTTTTCCCCGTGTTTGGCTTCATGTGTGTATTGCTGATTTGGACCTGCTATTCTATTCTCCAGTTTTTTACCTTTTAGAACTTTTTATACTTACATCTTTATCGTACTCACCGCCTCTTTTAATTCTCCTTTCTACTACTCATATCTTACGTATGGTTGTTCTTGTTATTAGTGACAGGTTATCACTTGACACATTTCATCCTTTTATTCCTTTCTTCCAAGTGGATCAATTGACGTTGCTGCAAGATGTGCGGTTGAAGTTACAACATGAATTAAAGATGAGATTATGTGTGCATGTAGCGCTATGTTTTGAAGTTATGTAAAAGGACTTAGTCAAATTTGTCTTTGTTTTGAGCTCTGTTGTGAAACAAGTGTATTGGTATCGGTACTTGATTTTAATGAGAATAATTAAATATATTAATTTTATCCAAATATCATCAATATTTTTTTTTTAAAAACCAAGAGGGATAGAGAACTGTTGCTTACCCAACCGTTCTCTTTTCCTAGGAAAATAGAACGCTTATCAGGTGTTCTCTAAAGCTCATTTTAACCGTTCTCTATGATTGTGAATAGAAAACGCATCTTCTAAGAGTTCTCTAAGCTTTAGAGAACGGTGAGTTGGAGAACGCCTCTAAGGCGTTTTCTAAAGCTCATTTCAACAGTTCTCTAAGCCTTTTTTTGTAGTAGTCCGTTCCTTGGCTCAGTTCTGGCTGTGAAGCCGGAATTGCAAATTGTTAATGTTCGTTGGTGATTTTAATGCTTGATCATGAATAATTGACTCGAATGAAAGTGATTAACAGGTTATTTACATGTGAATTAAGTCATAAAAACGATAAAACACGGATGAAAACTAATTAGAACGAGTATTTACAAGATTAATAAGGTTAATTAATTACAAATTAATAAACTAAACAAATTAATTAGGTTAAACAAGTTCTTAACGACGAATTAATGATGGTGACGATGAATAACAGATGCAACTATGTCAAGGATGAATTCCAGAGACTCAATATGGATGAATCGAATCTCTAAAACCCGAATTTGATTTTAATGACGAAAACCCGCAAATATGAATTACTTGGGATTTAAGTCGAGAATTATGATGAATTAATTAACAATGAATTATTAACATATTAAAATTAATATAATCAAATTATCGGGTTAAAAGAAATATGAACAATTGAAAACGAAACAAAACAATCGAATTATCAAAAGACGAAGGAAGAAGAAAGGAAGAAGGAACTGCGGCAGCTTCACGAAGAGGCGCAGCAGGTACTGCGTCCCTTCGAAGAGGCGCAGTAGTTGCTGCGTCCTTTCTCGACGGCTGCCCTCTGATAATCCGTAAAAAAGGGTTTTAAGACATGGTTTTACAAATCGGTTTTAATATTACTTTCGACATAAATCTTACAATGATGATTACAATAATAAAGAACAATAAATAAAGAAGGATTTACACCCTCAGACTTACATGTTTGACGAAACGAGATGAATTAAGTTAACGTTTAGTGATGCTCGACTCGAATGTAGACGAAAGTGCCCTCTAGGAGGAAAACGAACAAGATTTATTAATGTTTATTGATGTGGAGTTGGTCAAATTGGTCGGTCATGCAAAACGAGGCTGGTACTCAGAAGGATCCGAGCTTACGTGGTCGAAAGTTCAAGCACGTAGACGCCAAAAAGCAAGAGCGTGGTCTTAGAATGCAAAGGGAGAAGAGAAGGGCGGACACTCTCGTGAGAAATATGTGAGACCGAAGGTCTCTATTTATACTAATCACGTAGAGGAAATAGGGTTTTCGGAGAAACTTTGGAAGTGAATCTCGAAAAAATATGAAAAGATACGAAAAATACGCAGAAAAGGACCTGGGAAGTGGCGCAACAAGCACTGCGTCTCTTGGAAGAGGCGCAGCACTTGCTGCGTCCTTTCCCAAGTGGTTTCCTCCTGCGGAAGAAAGATTTCCGTGTTTTGGTTATGGAATAACGGATTAATGTTGTTTTCCTTAATATTTTGTGTGAATATTACGGGAAATTATTTGCCAAAGATTAAAAGATTGCAAAATATGGAATAGAAATATCCGGAAAATTCCAGAACATTCTGACTCGGTTTTAGAAAATGAAGACGGTTTTTATGACCCGGACTCCAAATGTACTCTAATTACTGCCAAAACGACCGTATCGGCACGTAGATGACAATTAAGAGGTAGACACCAGTGTTTGAGCGATCACTTGACGATAAACTTACGAACTGTCACAAATCGTTCCGCGTACCAAACATGCGGCCCAATCATCACCGGGTGGTTTGCGGGAGGTGCAGAAATGAGGTATCTACAGAGCCCCCACTTTGACTGAGGCTTGGACAAGGCGAAAGTCAAAGTATAGCCATCAGGTCAATCGAAGATTACAACCTGACGACTATGGCGACGCGAGGAAACTCAAGGGGTCTGAGCCAAGGACCTGTCGTCGGGAACATTTTAGAGTGTGTCGACTATCGGGGAGGGTCGTTTAAAGTCCATTAGACTACGTAAGGAAGCTCCTCAACCATAATAAGAGACCATACCTGAAATTCCTTGAAACTCCAGGGGAAACAAAACACGATATTGGGAGAAGACAGCAGGACACAGTCTGGAACTGCTGGGAGAAATCTGCTTGTGTCGTCTTCAAATAAACTTCGGAAGGGTTTGTGGTCGATGCTGATCTCCATGTCTCGAGAGGGAATGACTGTCGGTCGTGAACTCTCGCTGGGGGAACATAATCGGGAACTGATCTCCATGTCTCGAGAGGGAGTGTCTATCCGTGTACTCTCACTGGGGGAACATAATCGGGAACTGATCTCCATGTCTCGAGAGGGAGTGTCTATCTGTGTACTCTCGCTGGGGGAACAGAATAAATGTGTGTCGAAACACCTGTCAAAGAAGGAACGCTCGTTGTGACAAGCTAGGTCTTGGATAAAAATAAGGCGATAATTTGCTGTTGGCTTGGAAGATGTGGATCCGGGTGAAGAATATATGTCAAACGGATCAAATATCCGATATGGCATCAAGGAAGAGGCGCAGCAAAGATGGGCCCACAAGATAACGAACTCATAACGAATTTTCGAAAATTCGTATGAAGGGAGGCTGAGGAAGAGGCGCAGCAAGAGCTGCGTCCCTTGGAAGAGGCGCAGCACTTACTGCGTCTATTCCTGGGCGTGTCTTTCCTGCGTAAAAACCCGATGAAACAAAGGGTTTTACTTCATTTATTCGAAACATAATTTCTCAATTTCTCTCTCAAATTCCAACCATTTCCGTCAAAATTTGATCCAAAAGCTTGCATTTGCCATGACTAATCGAGGTATGTGTATCAATCTTGCATTTATATTCCGTATTTGATCAAATGAGATCGACAAAATTAGGGTTTTCGACCCTAATTAATCGAAAATTTGGGACTTTTCCCCCAAATGATTTTGCCTTGAAAAATTGACTTTGTAAACGGCCAATTGGTAATATAAGGATCATAACCATGTATTTGTTTCGAATTTTCATTGAGTTTTGAGCATTTGAGTGAAATTGTGACGGTTTCACAGCTAAACCGTAAATCGCTTCGAAAATAGCCTTAGGATTGCCCATTTGTGACGAAACTTGATATTTGGAATCCTTGTATTATGGGTAAACTTCCTACCATCTCGGAATTTTGGTTTGTGATGACTTTTTCAGGACACTTTCTAGGGCATAATCGCCGTTATAACGAAATGCTGTCGAAATTCCGACTCGAACCCATGACTAGGCTTCAACTTAGGCTTGACTTGACCCAAATTACCACATGAGCGGACGGGTTTGTGGGAAATTTGCCAAAGATGGCGAGAAAAGAGCGATTTCGGAGCTCCGAAAACTCGAAAATCCCCTAATCAAGGCTTGTCGTCGCTTGACGCGGCCTAAATTTACTTTTAATTTTGCAGGTGACGAGGCTTCTACATCCGGGAGGGATCCCATGGACGTAGACACTGCCGTTGACCCTTCTCAGATGCTTGAGGAGGCGTTGGAGGAGGCTTTCACTGCCGCGGTGACGGCTGCTGAGGACGAGGTCCTAGAGGAGGAGGTTGTTGAGGAGGAGGAGGCCCCGAGACGGGCCAACCTTGGACGGGGTGGTCGCCAGCTGAGGGGAGCACGTGTGTGGGCTGAGACCTGGGACAGTAGGCACCTGCTTTGGGTTGCGGAGGGTCACCTATCCTACAGGACGGTGAAGAGCTTGGTAAATAGAATTCATCACTCTTCATTCATCTTCTTTCATCTCTGTTTGTCATTCCTTTTCTTCTTCATCTGAGCTAAAAGATTACTTTTGTTTCAAATCAACATAGGAGGCCGAGAACATCAGGTCGTTCTCGGGCTACACGACGGCGATGGGGTGCTACGAGAGGCTGTCGGCTGAGGAGCGAGCCATGATCGAGCGGGGAGCGTTCGACGCCTTGGTGCAGGCTTGGAGGGATATTGCGAGGAGGAAGATTCGGGCTAACCTTAGTCTCGTCCGAGCCTTCTTGGACCGGTTTTGGGACACGACTTCCACGTTTCACATGCCTTTTGGTGAGGTGGGGGTCACGTTGGAGGACAACGACATGATTTCTGGTCTGCCGTAGTGGACTGAGGTGGTGGATTGGCCGGAGACAGCCATGAGGGTTGACTCGGCGGAGGCTAGGAGGCTGATCGGCTGGAACTTGGCGCCAAAGGCGGCTGTGGTACCTGGCTTGGTGCCTAGTTCCTACGTTCGAGACTACTTTGCGGGGAAGACCCCGGCGTCAGTGGTGATCGAGGGGAGGGAGACGGCTCCTCCTCCCTGCACTGCAGAGCAGAGAGTTCGCCTGTGGCTCTGGTGGTTCTTGTCTTCGATCTACGTCAGAGACAAGGGAGAGAGGCTTTTGACGAAGCTTCTTCCCTTTCTTTCTGACCTGAGCTCCCTAGGCCGTTGGGACTGGGTCACTGCTGGTTTTGCGGTCCTCATCCGCTTCATGAGGGCCATGGTTCGTTCGGAGTTGATGGAGAAGGGGACTTCTCCTGCTGCTGTCGGCCCTGGACTGCTGTTGGAGGTATGAAACTTCACTTCATTTAATGAAAGATCATTTCCTTTTCTTTATCAAATCACGAAAGATCGTTGTTGATTATCTCGTTTTGCAGGTGTGGGTGTACTCCTACTTTTCGGGCCTCGCGCCCAAGAGGACGGAGCCGGTGGAGAAGGCCTATCCCGTTATGAGGGATTGGGTGATGTGCCGCACGAGGAGTCGGCGTTCTTTCCACGACGTCTGTCGGCGGGAGGTGAACGCTCTTCAGCTGGACGGCGTGAGTATTTCACCTTACATTTTGCTTGTTTCTACTTTTAGAACTGATCATAAGAATGACCCTTCGCTTGATTCTCTAGTGGGTGCCCAGGCCTTGGGAGGAGTACGCTGGCGCTCCTCCTTTCGTGGCTGAGGTCCTTCGACCTAGGAGCTCGAGCCGGCTGCTGTTGAGGACGTCGATGGGTCCTGTGTGGTACTTGGGTGAGCGCTTGGCTCGTCAGTGCTCTCGGGACGTCTTGACGGTTCCCATCGATCCTCCTCGGACGATGTTTAGGGAGCCTTCTGAGGCTGAGAGGGAGGCTGACCTGGTCGGTGTCGGTGGCGATGCCCTCCTTCTTCCTGGTGAGGACTACTCAGCGTTCCTCTACGGGAGATTGGCGTATTGGCCGGTTGTGGTAAGTGCTTTATCCTCTTTCATTTTTGATTTTTTGAGAATACGATGAAAGATCATCGGTTAACGGAAATCACCTGATCTTGCAGAAGGTCGAGGCGGCGGGCATCGAGCCCCCAGAGTACCCCGAGACCCTTGAGTACACCGACACGACGGGGATGGCGACGATCTCCGAGCTACGTGAGTTTGACGTGGCGGTGAGAGATGCTGGCTTGGACGAGTGGCAGCATCTGATTCGGAGGGTGAGTCTTCTTATTTATACGATTTCGTGTAAGAATACATTTGCTCGAGTTTGTCCAATCGCTAAGAATTTTCTTTCGGAATGCAGGTTGCGCCATCCCGGTTCGTGGCTTTGTGGAGGGTAGCCAACCGGCTGAGGGCTACTGCCGTCGAGGCACTTGCTGGTGGCCGAGGACGTCAGGTATGAACCTTCCGTTTACTTCATTTTTGAATTTTCTAATCTTCCTTTATGTTTGAAATTATTGACATGAGCCAGTTCTTGTTGTTTGCAGAGGGAGCGCGAGCTGGAGCGAGAGCTTGCCCAGTCCCGAGAGGAGACGACCTGCCTGATGAGGGAGCTCGAGGTTCGTGACACCGAGGTTGCTGCTCTCGAGGCGAGAGTTGCTGAGCTAGACGGCGACCAGCAGTAGCTTCTGTGTTACTTCTTGTTTTTTGGTTGTATTTTTGTACATTTATACATTTTAGGACCCGCTTTTGGACATTTGGATCTTGTTTTGGGGCTCGAGCCCCCAGTTTGGTGTACATATCCCTTTTGGTTGTATATATGATGGCCTGAGTGCCTTTGCTGCTGGGTTGCTTTGTTTGTACCCGCACGGACAGTTGACAGACTCTAAACTGTTCCCGACGATAGGTCCTTGGCTCGTACCCTCGAGTCGTCTTGGCGTCGCCCTTCCCGACGGCAGGTCCTTGGCCCGAATCCTTTCGAGCCGCCTCGACGTCGCTTGGGCCTCCAGGTTGTAATCTTCGATTGACCTGGGGGCTCTACTTTGACTTTCGCCCTGTCCAAGCCTCAGTCAAAGTGAGGGCTCAGAGATACCCGATCTCCGAGACTTTAACAAACACCCGATGATTATCGGACTACAACATGTTTTGGGAATCGCAGCGTTTGATCGACAGTTTGTGTACAACTTTACGTCGGAAAACTTAAAATGATTTCGAAAATAAAACATTTCAAAACATTTCAAAAATACCTGGAGTGTTTAATGCACGACGACGGGGTCGCAATGACACTAACTAGAGTCAAAACCGGCACCGGACCAAAAACCGACTCAAAAATTCAAATCCCGACTCTAACAACGAGTCAAACCGAGTCAAACACAAAAAACAAACATTTCAAAACCTTCTACCTTAAGTTTTCCCGGATTCATGTTGGTCAAGTACCAAACATGTGACTACAAAACCTAGGATAGAACAAATCATGATTGCGTTTGTTGTGATAGTGACAACACAGCTCGAAGACCCGCGACGTGGCTCGCGCCTCTTTGAGCAGCCCATGTGGCCACGTCGGTCAAAACTCACACAACCACTCATTCTCCTATAAATACCCTTCAAATGCCACCCATTTGAGACTTACGCGAGTGTCCGCCTCCTCTTTTCTCCCTTAAAATTCTCGACTCGACTTCTTAAGTCACAACCCGACGCGTATTTACGACCTACCGATCGTAAATACAAGCCTTACACATTATTTGGTACCGTCATCGTGCATTAAATCACTTGACCGACCACTACACCATCACTAAACTTTTAAAACACTCTTTTTACTTACCAAAACGGTTTTAAACCGAGTTTTTTCCGATCAAACGAGTTGTTACACTTACGTCGGTCACTCGCCATAACCAAACATGTAAGTATGAGGGTGTAAAAATCCTCTTTTATTATGTTTTCATTTGTTTCATGACTCTAACATGCTAAAACATGCATAACATGAACCAAAACATGGAATAAACGAGCCAAAACTTATTTTTGGTCTGAGGCAGAAGCCCCTTAGGTCGCCAACTAGCTCGCGCCTAAATGGGGTATTCAGACCAGAAATCAACCGTGTTTGTTCTCGTCATTTCCCTTAATCCATTTTTCATATTTGTAATCGGTTTTCACCATTTCAAGTATTTTCGAACCATTGTTATTTTATTTCACATGTTTTAACCATAAAGCATTTTTCACCCTTGGTTCTTCATACCATGACGGTTAAATCCATGTTTCGGTGATAATATTTGGTTAATGACATTTAGAAGGTATTTTAAAGCCTTTATTTCATTTCTTCACATTTTCAAACAAATACATTAGTCACCAACACAAAGTCATCCTTGGTTCTACATACCATGCCGGATTTTAACCCGGGTACGATGATGAGTATCGACTAATTACATTCAAATGGACTTAAAACAATTAGTCCATAATCATTTTTCAAAACTATTCATGTCAAGTTTGTCAAATCGAACCCGACACCGAATATTATCAAATAATGATGATTATTCGAGTCTAGTTCTTCAAATCAACAAATGCGGTCTAAGCGACCCCCTTTTAAACCAAACCGGGTTCAAATACCCATTTTCAACACGTTTTATAACGTTTTCTAAAAGGTCAGAACACGGCACATAAACCGTAATAACCCGCGCCTAAACAGCTTTCCATTTCTCATTTTCAAAACCGAGGAGGCCCCTTACACCGCCGGCCGGCTCGCGCCTCATATAGCCGTCCTGGTACAGGCCTGCTCCCTTCCAAAGATTAGTCTAGGACGATCCCGTCTCCGGTTAGCCCGGATATAGGACGGATCAGATGACTATTTGATTATCCAAAACCACATTTGCCAAATGCCTTACTAAGACAAATGGATCACGTTATGCACCCTAAACCTAATACGGTAAATGGATGTTTAATTTCCGTCTTGCATGGAAATCAATCATTAATCCAACTCGACATCTTATACTTGATACTTGGATTAAATCAACCGACTTAGAAAGCTCTCACATGTTAGGTTTAAATTATTGGATGCGCATTCATGCATTTAAACCGTTTTATCAACTTTTGCATTCAACCAACCAAGATCGATCGGTAAGAGAGCGCTAAACGCGGGGCGGGATTGGGTGTCTGATTAAAGGGCTTCCCAATACGTACCTTCACCTCTTACTCAGAAACTTTGGATAGTGGACGAGCTTATCCAGGGCGTACGAGAGTCATTCTAGAGATAGGATGCTAAAGAGGGACGATTTCCTTATCTTTAGTACCTATGTCAAACGCTGCTTTGTGCTTCGATTTGACCGAGGTATAAAGTGGAATTCGAACGGGTTCCAGGCATCCCACAAATGCTTGGTGGTGACTCCGAACATCTCTAATCGTTTCGAGACCCTTACCGAGACGAAACCGACTGATCTAAAACGATCCGGTCGAAAGCATTTTTACGCCGCCGAGCGTGGCTTTCAAAGAGACCGATGTGCGTCCACAGATCGAAGTGGGCTCGCAGGTGGGCCGTGTCCACACGAGGCGAAGGGCATTTGGATTTTGCCTATTACACGTGTATGTCCTTCAAGGGCATGTTGATGAGGATATGAGGGGCGACCCTCGTCTCTTGAGCGTGATTGAGCAAACGGAGCTGCGCAAAAGCCCAGCTTGTCTGTGTTTAGGAGAGATCCTATTGGGCTTAAACAACAGGAAAGCCAATCGCGACCTACCTTATTTGGGAAGTCCCATTATATTGCAGGTAAAAATAACTCTTTTTCTTTTTTTCTTCTTTTTTTGTTTCGTTTTTTTTTTTCGTTTCTAATACCCGCTTTTGGTAGGTCTGGCTTATGGAGCGTCTTCGATTGATCGAGCCCCCAGTTAATGTTCTTGCTTATCATGCTCGCTCAATTGCAATGAGGACCAGGCTCTACATGGTGGACTTCACTCTAGTTTGCAATTACTGGGAAAACAAATTGAAAAGTGAAGATGGCCCCCTGATTAGATGGATCGTTCCATGGTGGCATCTCAAATCTGTCACTGGAGTATCTTCTTTTGATCCTACCCGATCTGTTCGCATTCCCGGCCTAGAGTTTATGATATGAATCTTCCCGGAGAGGTTGATGAGGTAGGTTGGATTGAAGCAGATGATCCCGAAGCTTGACACTGTCCCGCAGACTGCCGTTGCGCTTACTACCGAGAGTCGAAGAGAATGGGCCATCAAATGGGCTCAGAGGAACATTTGGTTCTTGAATTCTTCTTTCAGTGCTCTATGGGTGTCAGATTCCTATCTGCGGTGGACGAAAGTTGCTACTCCGGAGGAGCGCGAGAGACTGAGGAAACGTGAACCTGTTGACTACAAGGTTCGCGAGGTGGAAAAGGAGAAGGAGAAGCATCTGACTGAGGGAGAGGAAGAAGCCGGGTTTCGAGTTGTCCGTCCTTTGAAGAAATCGAAGACTTCTCCTGCCGTCGAGATGGTGGTTGACAAGAATGGCAAAGCAAGACCACGAGAGAGACCATTGGTGATTAGGTCGGAAGTGGCGCAAGAGCGTCCGGCTCGAGGTCGGGACAAGAAGTATGATAGAAATGACAAAGGCAAAGGGAAAATGGAAGAGTAGCCTAAGTCTTTATTATTATTTATTATTATTATTATTATTGTAATAAGAAGGTGGGGTTTTTAGAATCCTAGCCTATTTATTTTTATTATGATTTTATTATGTAACATACTATTATTATAAATGAAATAAAAAGGTTAATTGGTTATGAAACCGTTGTGATTTTCTTTTCATTATTCTTGTCGAATTTCAAATGCATTTGCAAATGTCCTTCTATTTACATTTAAAATAATTAAATGGGTTGTATCCCGTGAAGGATTGCCTACGTATTCATTAAAAAATGAAATCAAACCCTTGCGCGTAGTTCGAGTAAATGTAAAAGAATAATTGTTCTAAGCAAGAGCTTGTAATGAACTTTAGAAAATAAGCATGTGCTTTACTTACTCCGAAAATGCAATTTAATTTTTTTGATGATATGAGAATGACAAATTGTCAAAGTGCAAGAGCAAGATGACATCAGCTTGATTCAGCTTGGCCAGGGGCCGTTTATTTCGTGCCACAAGAGCAACACGTGAGGTTACGCGAGGCGCGTTTTTGCTCCTATAGTAACGTTTCAATTGGTCAAGGTTTGTTGGGTTGGCAAATTCGTTCCCGTCTAGGTCTGTGATTCTAACCGCACCCCCTGGAAGTATGGACTTGACTAGGAATGGCCCGGCCCAATTGGGTTTGAATTTTCCTCGTGGATCGACAGGTAAAAGAGCCCTAATTGATTTGAGGACCAAGTCTCCTTCCTTAATGTTCCTTGGCTTAACCCTTTTGTTGAAGGCTCGTTTGATACGCGCCTGGTATGTTTGCACATTGTGTAATGCACGTAACCTTCATTCATCCAGGAGGATGAGTTCTTCATATCTATCCCTTTTCCACTCGGCTTCTGGGATTTGACTTTCGAGTAAAATACGCAAGGATGCTATTTCTAGCTCGACTGGTTGTACGGCTTTCATGTCGTAGGTCAAATAGAAAGGAGTAGCCCCAGTGGGCGTCCTAACGGATGTACGATATCCCCATAAAGCGAAAGGGTATCTTGCTTGGCCAATCTCTACAGTTGTCAATCATTTTCTTGAGAATCGTGACAACGTTTTTGTTTGCTGCCTCTACCGCGCCATTGGTTTGTGGTCTATATGGCGAGGAGTGGTGATGCTTGATTTTGTACTTGGCTAGCAATTATTCAATCTCAGCTTGGAAATGTGATCCATTGTCACTGATGATCTCATGTGGGCAACCATATCGACATATAATGTTGGTTTGTATGAACTTTGCCATGTTCTTGGCTGTAAGACTGGTGTAGGAAGCCGCTTCTACCCACTTGGTGAAATAATCGATTGCTACTAGGATGAAACAGTGACCTCCTGTTCCGGCTGGAGTGATTTTACCGATGATGTCAATTCCCCAAGCAGAAAATGGCCAGGGAGATGTCATGGTGTAAAGCAATGAAGGAGGAACATGTTGCACATTCCCAAAGATTTGGCAATTATGGCAATGTCTTACATATTTGATGCAATCAGATTCCATCGTGGTCCAATAATACCCTAAGCGTGTGATTTTCTTTGCCATCATGGGTCCACTCATGTGAGGGCCACATTCTCCATCATGGACTTCTTCCATCACTTTCCGTGCCTGTGAATGATCAAGACAACGTAGGATTACACCAAGAGGTGTTCTTTTGTATAGCTCTCCCTGCATGAGAACGTATTGGGAAGCTAGCAAGCGGATAGCGCGTTGTCCCCTTTTGTTCATTTCTGGTGGATAGGTGCTATTGAGTTTGAAGTTTAGGATTGCTTGGAACCAAGGTTCCTCCGTAATTTCCTCTTCATCGGTGATTTGGTGCACATAAGCTGGCTCTGATCGTCGTTCGATGCATAAAGGCATTTCTACCATGCTATCCGGCATATTAATCAAAGATGCGAGTTTTGCAAGAGGATCTGCGAACTGATTTTCTTCTCGAGGTAGATGTAAGTTGGTTACTTGATCGAAGAATTGGGCTACTTGGTCTATTCTGGCTTGATAAGGTGCCAAGCTTTCGCTTCAGATTTTCCAAGATCCCGTAATTTGGTTGATGATCAAAGAGGAATCCCCATGTACTCGAAGATTCTTGATGCCGAAACTTACTGCCGCTTGCAATCCAATGAGACAAAGCCAGATTCTCGGCGTTATTTGTCACCTCGAAGTCGAGTTTGACAGAGATTGGTGTATGCTCGCCTTCAGGAGAAATGAGCAACACTCCTATTCCAAATCCTCTTAGATTCGATGCCCCATCAAAATAGAGGTCCCAGGAGTCTACATCCGTTTGGAGTATATCCTCATCCGGAAACGACCAGGTGTCTATCGTTTATGTATCATTGATGGGATTTTCTGCGAAGAATTCGGCAACGGCGCTCCCCTTTATAGCTTTCAAAGGTACATACTTGAGATCGAACTCTGAGAGCATCAAAGTCCATCTTTCTAGACGTCCATTGAGAATGGGTTTCTCGAAGAGGTATTTGACAGGATCCATTTTGGAGAATATTTTGACGGAGTAGCTAAGCATGTAATGGCGTAGCTTCTTCGTTGCCCACACAAGAGCGAGGCATGTCTTCTCGAGTGGTGTTTATTTGCACTCGTACTCCAAGAACTTCTTACTAAGGTAGTAGATGGCTCTTTCTTCTTTTCCTACAGTTTGAGCTAGCATGGCTCCCATGGCCGTTTCAGTTACCGTGAGATATAAACCAAGAGGTTGATCTCGTTGAGGTGGCATGAGTACTGGCGGTTTGGCTAGTATTTCCTTGATTCGGTCGAAAGCCTTCTGACAGTCATCATCCCACATGGTGTGATATGTTTTCTTTAACTTCTTGAATATAGGTTCGCAGATCATGGTGAGTTTCGATATGAATCGACTTATGTATTGCACCTTGCCTAGGAATCCCCTAACTTCTTTCTCTGTTTGAGGTTGTGGCATTTCGATTAGAGCTTTGATCTTGGAAGGGTCTATTTTTATACCTCGTTGGCTAACGACGTATCCCAGGAGTCTGCCAGATGTTACTCCGAATGCGCATTTCTGAAGATTGAGCCTCATGTTGTACTTCCGTAGCCTTGAGAAGAATTTGCGAAGGTTCGCAATGTGTCCCTCTCTTTCCTTGGACTTGACTATCATGTCATCTACGTATACCTCAACTTCTTTATGCATCATGTCATGTAAGAGCGTAGTTGCGGTGCGTTGGTATGTAGCTCCGGCGTTGATTAACCCAAATGGCATAACCGTGCAGCAATAGGTTCCCCACTGAGTGACGAAGGCGGTTTTATGCATGTCCTCTAAGGCCATCTTGATCTGGTTATATCCTGCGTATCCATCCATGAAGGATAGCAACGCGTGATCCGCCGTATTATCCACTAATGTGTCGATATGTGGTAGTGGAAAGTCATCATTAGGACTTGCTTTGTTTAAGTCTCTAAAGTCATCACAAACGCGGATTCTCCCATCCTTTTTGGGTACGGGTACTATGTTAGCTACCCAGTCTGAGTACTCGGAAACTTTGATGAACCCGGCTTTGAATTGTTTATCGACTTCTTCTTTGATCTTGAGAGCCCATTCTGTCCTCATTCGACGAAGCTTCTGTTTCACGGGTTTGAAACCTGGTTTGATTGGCATTCTATGCTCTGCAATGTCCCTGTCGATCCCTGGCATATCTTTGTAGGACCAAGCAAAAACGTCTTTGAAATCGTGTAGGAGGTCTATGAAATCTGCCCTTTGTGTGGGGCTCAGGGTTGTCCCTATCCTAAGTTCTTGGGGTTCTAGTTCAGTTCCTATGTTGATGGGTTCGGTATTTTCTATCACTGGTCCCCCCTACCCCCTCTTGTAGTATTTCTTTGGCTATGTAGGTAGGTATTTCGATTGAATCTGGGTCTGGGTCATTCTCATTATCATCGTAAACAGAATTGCATTCAAGATAACACGAAGAGTAAGCAGAACCTGATTTATTCATATTAAGATTTGAGAAAAGTTGAAACAAAGAAGTCATCTGATCTGTGGTCAGTGGCGATAAAGGGACAGCGGTTGGGACATTTCCCGAACGACTGTTGCTATTTGACACTAAGCTAGGAGAAACGAGGGGAGTGGGAATGACGACAGGAGGAGACTCTCTAGGAACTTCTCTAGACTCCGACTCTGACTCTGACTCGAATTCATCGTCTTCTGGTTCTCCTTTGAACATCTCTCCTTCTCCAGTAGTGAGCTTGAAGAGTCTTCCTTGATTGTTTGTCCATTTGATCGATTTTATCCATCCTTTCTGCTGATTGGTGTTGGTTTCTGTGTCCAGGGTGGTAATGATCTCGTCTATGATGCTTTCGGTGCTCTTGATTAAGAGAAGATCTTTGATACGTGCATTTTATATAGTCTTTTTAGCCTACTTTATGCACGTATTTCTATGCTTTTATCGTGGTTTTATGCTACGAAATGCCCCGAATATGCTACTTTGGTGTATTTTGTCTTATTTGCAGGAATGGAACCAAAAGTAGTGAAATCAAGCCATTTGCCGTCCGTTTTGCATGCATTTGGAGGAAGAGATAATTTGGAGCGGGAAATATTGCTGTCTTGGGATGCGTGAAGCTATTTCGGGAGCTAAAAGGCCAAGTCAAAGACCAAATTACAAGACCAACACGAGCTGGAACCAGGAACCACTCGATCGAGCAGTTTCTTTTGGTCGATCGAGTAAACAGACGGAAGAACTGTTCGATCGAGTGGCCAACTGTTCGATCGAGTGTCCAACTGTTCGATCGAGCCTTATCTTTTGGTCGATCGAGTAAACAGACGCAGGAACTGTTCGATCGAGTGGCTTACCGTTCGATCGAGCCTTATCTTTTGGTCGATCGAGTAAACAGACGCAGGAACTGTTCGATCGAGCAATTACAAGCTATTGGGCCTCAATTTACGTTAAGCTTAGATTAGGTTTATGTTTTGAGGCTATAAAAATAAAGCTAAGAAGAGGATGCGGGGGCTCTTCGTCTCCTTCTTCTCCCTTTTTATCATTTTTCATACATTACTTTGCTACTGTTCTTTTTCCGGATCATTTATTTCAAAAAAGAATCCTTTCTTCCCTTTTCTCTCTTTAATTTAATTTAATGTTTATTATTTGTTCTTTCTTTATTTCTTGTTCTCCCTTAATTATGCATAGCTAATTCCCCTAGTATGTTAGGATTAGGGAAGCCGTGGTAGCGATGTTTTAATTGACTTATATAGATTAGTCTTGCGATAGGAATTGTATTAGGCAATTTAATTGTTATCCGGTCGAATGAATGCATGCAGGAGACCATAAATTTAGTTAACCCCGACCTAGATCGAAATATTGGAAGGGAAGGCTTGCTTAATTACAATAGGGTATTGCGGTGAGGGCGAAAGTTAAGTCATTTACGCTCTAGGGCGGTTTAAGGACCGAAAGGTGACGACCATAGCTCTTCTTATCAATAGTCTAATCGCCTTAGTATTCCCGATAGTATAAGATCTGATAGCTGCCACGGTAGACCGACTCCTAGCATACTCCCTTTCTCTTATTTTTAATTTCCTTTATTCCCTTCTCTTGCCTTTAGTTTCAGTAGTTTAGTTAGTTCACAATCAATTCAAAACCCCCATTTCTGTGACACCCTGACAGACCGAATTAAGCAGATAGATAGCAACTTAGCCTCCCCCTGTGAGATCGACCCTACTTACCGCTGACTTCTATTAGTAGTACTTAGGTATTTTATTTTTGGTACGAAACGACAAAGATCAAATTTTGGCGCCGTTCTTGGGAGGCGACGCTTTTGTCTGTTTTAATTTTGTCTGTTTTTCGCCTCAAGGGAAGACTGAGTACCTTGGGGCCGTTCTAATCTTTTTCTTCAGTGCTGTTTTGATAGGTCTACAGGTCTATTAGTCAGTTTTTAGAGAAAGATTATCGAAGGGAAGGCTTGAGTACCTTCGATTCTTTGCCAAGATGACGTCCGTTTCCCGACTTATTGCTCAGTTTGAAGCTCAAACTGAAAAATCTGCCAATTGGGAGAGGAAAGATTCTTGGGGTTGTGGTAATTACTATGATGTCGCTCTTCGACCACAACCGTTGCTGCAACAAGGCTATCAACAGCCTTGTTATTTGTCTCCACCGCAACCAACCCCTTCACCTGCTAGGAATGATGAGGTGGAAGAACTGAAGTCAACAATATTGGCACTTGCACTACAGTGTCATAATTCTAGTGCGGAATTTGATAGCCGTATGAATAAGCTAGAGACTCGGTATGATCAATTAATTACCGAGCAAGAGCAATGTGAGACGGTGTATGCTATCAACACCGACACCATTCCGTTTCATGAAGATACCCCGGAGGATGATTTAGACGAGTTTTTGGAATTAATACTTGCTGCGTGCAATGCAGACACTCGATCGAGTGAAAAATCAACTCGATCGAGTGAACTTCTTCATCCCATCACTCGATCGAACGAAGCTGGAAGGGATCACCACGATCGAACGACTCGAATCTTGTTCGATCGATCACTCTGAAAGGAGAACCTCGATCGAACAGTCACAAAGTCTGTTCGATCGAGCACGGTCAAGAACAAGATCTGGATCGAACAGTCTCGTGATCGTTCGATCGAGCAATATGAGTGAAGAAAGCTCTCGATTGAGTACTCGTGATACCTCGATCGAATTGCCTTGCTATGGACAAAGACGATCGTCAATAATGCCTATTTCTAATGACGATAAAAGGGAACATATAGTCAACTCCTATTCTATTCAAGTTCCTTATCCACAACAATTGCTACCACACCGTGCATTCCTGGACCGTATCCGAGATCTTAATGTCGCTGATCACTACAAAGCGATGATTGCCCAGGTACCCTCGTATTCTGAATTTATTGGTCAAATTAATTGGTCTAAGAGGGATATTAGTGATGTTAAGACGGTAATGAATGTTGCTATGATCAAGAGTGCAAAGCACTTCTTCAAATGGACCCCCTAATATGTCTGACCCAAGTCGTTTTCCTACTCCGTGTTCTATAGGGACCCATTCATTTGATAATGCTTTATGTGACCTCGATTCTAATGTCAACATTTTATCTTTATCGCTGGCGATGAAATTGAAATTGACTAAGTTTACGCGCGCTAGAACGACTGTTCAGCTAGCTGACCATTCTTATGTACGGGTCAAAGGAGCTTTACATGACGTACCTGTTAGGATCGGGAATTTCTATATTCCCGCAGATTTCATTGTCTTAAACATACCCGAAGACCGCAATGTTCCCATTATTTTGGGACGACCATTTTTGTGCACTGCTGGCGCAATTTTTGATGTCGGGGTTGGGACACTTACCTTTCAGGTCGGAGGGGAGGACTTGGTTTTTACTAAGTCTGATGAACCTAGGGAACCCATGCACATCACGCCATGTGATGATGTCCCTCATTAAGAGTCCTTTGATATACCGTCTGATAGTCCTTCTGAGTCACATTTTATTGCTGCTTTTATAACGCCTCCGCCCTATTCTGGGAGCGAATTGGAGGAACGTGTCTTTGTTTCTCTTTCTACAGGTCTTGACAAGTTCAAAGACCCGGGAGGTGAGATGGGTGCTCTTAGCATGAAGTCTGGAACTGCCTGGATAGACGACCCAGGAGGAGGTGTTGATAAAGCTACACCGTCTAGGAAAAAGCTGCTTGATGAGGTGATAGATTGGGACCCGGATGCTGTGGGAAGCTGCTGTTCTTACATTGCCAAGCTGTGGAGGCCGGATGTCCGCCGACGATTCTTGAAGCCACCACGTCTAGTCGAGGCCTAGTAGTGGGCCAATGATCTCTTTGTTGGATGATGAGAAGAAGGTCGAGCCGGGACTGTCAAGCTAGCGCGCTCTACGGGAGGCAAATGATCGTTTTTTTTTTTGAACTTTTGTTGAACTATCTATTTCTCTTTAGCTTATTGTTGAACTTTAAACGATGTTTTACGAACTCTTTATGCTTTTCTAGCTTTGGAATGCGTGTTTGGCAGGACACAGTACTCGATCGAGTAGTTTATTGCTCGATCGAGCACTTTTTGGGGAAGCCTTCACTCGATCGAGTGGTACTCGTCCTCGATCGATCAAAGTCAATAACACGCCTACTCGATCGAGTGGTTTTTTTCACTCGATCGAGTCCTTCCATGCACCAGTTCACTCGATCGAGCTGTTCCAAGTGCTCGATCGAGTAGTTTTGACTCCCACCGCTTTCTTTTTTAGTCTATGGAGCTACTGTTTGACTTTCTTTGACCTCCCATGTTCATGGTCGGTTTGGGGAGGTCCCCTCTTTATGACGTCTTGTAAGTTTTCCGCTTTTACTCTCTTCCTCCTTTAGTTTGCATTTTCCTTTCCATGTTTTGGTACAATGGGGGCATTGTACAGTTTGGTTTGGGGAGGTTATGCATCCATATCTCGTGTCTCGCATCTTGTTTTTATTGCATTTCTGTTATCACGTTTAATTTCAGTATGCATTGTTGTTTATTTTCATAAAAATCAAAAATAAAAATCAAAAATCTCATAAAAATTGAAAAATTTCAATTTTTCAAAAAATATTCACGTTTATTTTTGCATATAGGTTGAGTCGGAACGGTAGATTTCCGTGATGAAATTGCAATTTAACTTGTCTTTTTACTTGAGCCTTGCACTTTATTGACACTTATTAGCCGAGTCTTGCGCATTTCTACGAGTTTTTGTTCAAATATAGCCGATTGTTTAGACTTGACCTGATAAATTGGCAACCTACTCTACAATTTCTGAGTTTTAGAGCCTTATAACTGGTGACATTCATGACCGGTTCATGTAGGAATTGAGAGTAGTACTCCTTGCATAGCATGTTCATTATTTTTGCACATTTATGACATTCGATTTCTTGTCAAATGCATACATTCGGTTTTGTGGTCGGTGTCACATGCAGGGAGGTGCTTATAAATTTTCCCCTTTTCTTATATTTTTCACCCATTTAGCTCCACTTTAGCCAAAAATAGCCTTTTTGACCCATTAGCTACATCCAAAATTAAGCCTGCCTAGTCAAGCTAGTTTAGTATGTCTTTTGTGGTATGTTTATTCCGTCTGCAAGTTTGGCTCGTGTGTATTGTTGGAGTTGGTGGAAAATAAAGGAAGGAAGGATGAAAAGAAAAGAAAAAAAAAACGAAATTGAAAAAAAAAAAAAAAAAGTGATACGTAAAAAAAAAAAAAAAAAAAAAAAAAAAATTGAATCATCAAAAATCACGTTATACAGTGAAGTAACCAGAAGAAGAAAAGTTGGAATATTTGAGCTGGTTTGATTTTGAGACCGTATGTGTTCACTTTTATATTGTGACGGTCTCACTCCTCCGTTTTATTCATATCTTTTTGAGGAGATTGTGTTTTGGGTAGTGAGTTTTGTGCCAAAGAAGGGCACTTGTGTTTGATTTTTCAGTCAGTTGAGATTTGGATGGTCCTATATGGTCTTGTTTAGGAACTAGCCTGACGCTTTACCTCCACACTACCATAATTTGTTTTGCCTTTTCTCACCTGAACCTCACTTTCCCATATCATTTGTAAGCCCTCAGCTGTGACGGACATTGTTGGTTGGAATGTATGTGTAGTACTTGAATCGTCTATCATATTAGTTGCATGCATGTTTATGTGGGTCGTAGTTTAGGTGAGCGACTATTCCTCTTTCTCTCTTTTACATATATATGTTCACCCTTTGCTTCATGAGAGAAGAGAGACCCGTGAGAGTCCATTGTTAAAGGTCTTGCAAGGTCGACGGTTCAACTTTATTATAAACATCTTATAACTCGTTTGCAATTGACTGTCCTGCTATAAGTGTTTAGTTTGCTTGCATTAAATTGGCTTAAGTGGGCATTTGTAGCTAGCTCTGAGTTATCTTTTTCCGTTCCTTTAGTTGCATTTAGTTTACTCGGGGACGAGTAAAGGTTTGGTTTGGGGAGATTTGATACGTGCATTTTATATAGTCTTTTTAGCCTACTTTATGCACGTATTTCTATGCTTTTATCGTGGTTTTATGCTACGAAATGCCCCGAATATGCTACTTTGGTGTATTTTGTCTTATTTGCAGGAATGGAACCAAAAGTAGTGAAATCAAGCCATTTGCCGTCCGTTTTGCATGCATTTGGAGGAAGAGATAATTTGGAGCGGGAAATATTGCTGTCTTGGGATGCGTGAAGCTATTTCGGGAGCTAAAAGGCCAAGTCAAAGACCAAATTACAAGACCAACACGAGCTGGAACCAGGAACCACTCGATCGAGCAGTTTCTTTTGGTCGATCGAGTAAACAGACGGAAGAACTGTTCGATCGAGTGGCCAACTGTTCGATCGAGTGGCCAACTGTTCGATCGAGCCTTAACTTTTGGTCGATCGAGTAAACAGACGCAGGAACTGTTCGATCGAGTGGCTTACCGTTCGATCGAGCCTTATCTTTTGGTCGATCGAGTAAACAGACGCAGGAACTGTTCGATCGAGCAATTACAAGCTATTGGGCCTCAATTTACGTTAAGCTTAGATTAGGTTTATGTTTTGAGGCTATAAAAATAAAGCTAAGAAGAGGATGCGGGGGCTCTTCGTCTCCTTCTTCTCCCTTTTTATCATTTTTCATACACTGTTACTTTGCTACTGTTCTTTTTCCGGATCATTTATTTCAGTAATCCTTTCTTCCCTTTTCTCTCTTTAATTTAATTTAATGTTTATTATTTGTTCTTTCTTTATTTCTTGTTCTCCCTTAATTATGCATAGCTAATTCCCCTAGTATGTTAGGATTAGGGAAGCCGTGGTAGCGATGTTTTAATTGACTTATATAGATTAGTCTTGCGATAGGAATTGTATTAGGCAATTTAATTGTTATCCGGTCGAATGAATGCATGCAGGAGACCATAAATTTAGTTAACCCCGACCTAGATCGAAAGATTGGAAGGGAAGGCTTGCTTAATTACAATAGGGTATTGCAGTGAGGGCGAAAGTTAAGCTGTTTACGCTCTAGGGCGGTTTAAGGACCGAAAGGTGACGATCATAGCTCTTCTTATCAATAGTCTAATCGCCTTTGTATTCCCGATAGTATAAGATCTGATAGCTGCCACGGTAGACCGACTCCTAGCATACTTCCTTTCTCTTATTTTTAATTTCCTTTATTCCCTTCTCTTGCCTTTAGTTTCAGTAGTTTAGTTAGTTCACAATCAATTCAAAACCCCCATTTCTGTGACACCCTGACAGACCGAATTAAGCAGATAGATAGCAACTTAGCCTCCCTGTGGAGATCGACCCTACTTACCGCTGACTTCTGTTAGTAGTACTTAGGTATTTTATTTTTGGTACGAAACGACAGTATCAATCTTGGAGGTAGACATCTTCCTCGCTATCCGTCCATATCCCATTGATCACCTCTTCTTTTGGAGAGATAAGATGTGAGCAATCTAAGGTAGATTCATCACTTGTAATCATCAGAACTCCAAGAGGATTCTGAGTGTTGTTAGGCTTACCTCCAGGTGGTATTGGTAGGCGACCGTCTACAATCATATCTTGAAGTACATTTTTCAGTTTGTAGCATTTCTCTGTATCATGTCCCTTACCTCTATGGTATTTGCAGTACGAATTCTCATCCAAGAACTTGGATTTCTTTTCTAGTTTGGGTGTAGGGCCTATGGGTTGAAGTTTGCCGAGTTTCATCAACCTTTTCAGAGCGTTGGAATGTGTGTCCCCTAGATTTGTGAATTTCCTTGGAGGGGTACTCTTCTTAGATGGCTCGAGGAGGTTAACTTCATCAGTCTTGCTAGTAGAGCCGTAAGAACGACTTGTTGAGCCTTGATATCCACGACCTGTCGTTTTGGACAAGAGCCCTTTACGGATGTCATCTTCGATCCTCGTCCCTAGTACGGTCAAATCTTTGAAAGTCTTGATGTTTTGATACCTCAAATGATTTGCATAGATGGGCTTTAGGTTGTCCACGAATTTCTCTACGAGGGTAGCTTCATCCGGACGTTCAACAAGTTGAGAACTAGTCTTCCTCCACCGACTTAGGAAGTCGGTGAAACCTTCTTTGTCATTTTGGGTAAGAACCTCTAAAGTGCGCATGTTAACTTGGATTTCGGCATTATCCGCATATTGTTTAGCAAACTCGATTGCGGCATCGTCCCAGGTGGCGATTTTCTTGTGTTCTAGCAAATAGAACCATTGTTTTGGGATGGTGTCAAGAGATGAAGGAAAGATCCTTAAAAACATCTCGGGTTTAATGCATTTGATAGACATGTAATCCTTGAAAGCACGGATATGGTTCAAAGGGTTTTCATGCCCCTTGAATTTAGGGATATCCGTCATGTTGAAGTTGGTTGGCAACTTGGAACTTACGGCCTCATATTTGCGATTGTTCTCCCTATAAATTCCATCCCGTTTGAGATACATCAATTGTTCCTCCAAGTATTGGAGTCGTTTCTCAGCTGCAGTCATACCTATGGGAGGGTTTTCGTCACTGAAGTTGTTCACGAAGTCATCAGCCATCTCACTTTCTCGAGGAGGCATCCTCGTTTCCACGGCATATATTCGGCCCTCAATGGTGTCAAGGCGATCATACACTTGGTCTTGAGTAACTTGGAGACGAGCTAGCGCGGCTAGGATTTGATCATTACCATTCTGGAGTTGGTTGAAGTTCACGTCGCTTGTTTTAGGCATCTTGGAAACTGAATAAGAGATCGACGACGAATCAAAACACGATCGACCATTCTAGCACACTTACTCGAAAAGAAATGTTTTGACGCGTGAAGTGGGAATGTGCCAGTTGTGTCAAGTGAGTTTTGAGAAATGACAAAGTTTGAAAAATGTTGGTCCTAGTCAACTTTAGTGTAGTTGTAGGAGTGGACTCGAAGTGAGGTTTTGAAATGGGTTTTGAGGCCCGAATTTTGACCCGATAATTGGACAGAGTTTCGACTTGTTTTGTGCTAATATTAGGCCTATATTTCGAAATTTTACATTTTAAAGAAGGATTTTGAATTTACAAAAATCGTCATGGTTTTGTTTAGAAAATGGTGATCACGTATGGTACAAACAATATACAAGCATTATAACGGGATGCTGAGTGCATTTAAAAGGGTTTTGGTTTAAAGGGTGGGTTGCCATACCGAACAATCAAACCCGAAGTCTGTGGAGAGGCTCGTACCAAACAGGAGTAAGGCCGATTCCTAGTCCATTTCCTCAAGTAGTGAAAGTCCTTGATACAAACAAAGAGTAAGTACCATGGTATGGATGAAGTCAATTGTTATCCATCCTTAGGCCCAAATAAGAATTAGGACCGTTTAGACGGGACGATTGGTCGAATGGGTTGGGTTGGGCCTAGGAAGGCCGAATGAAACGATCTAGGAAGACCGAGTTATGAAAACCGACAATTGTCTTGTACAAACTATTCCCTAACCTTGTTCAAGTTTCACCCTTTTGGCTACACGTAAGTGTATTATCCCCAGCGGAGTCGCCAAACTGTGGACGCGGGCCCACGGGGGTGCTTGGGAAACAAGCGTTTGCATTTGTGGAGTCGCCGCCAATTTATTGTGGAAAATTGCAAACCGTTCGAATACCTCGTGCCATGTCAAGACACAAAGTAGTGACATGAACACCAAGAACTCGTTACCCTTAGCATTCTATGTCTAGAATGACTCTCGTGGATGCCAATGAACACGGATGTTCACAGAGATTTGGAGTAAGGGGTGAGGGTACGTATTAGGAAGCTCTTTTGATCGAACACCTAATCCCGCCCGCCTCGATAGCGGCCTCTACTAATGATTTGAGAAATTGTCTATACTTGATATATTGTCGATTTATATGCATGCAATGCAACATCCATTAGATTAGTCCTAGCATGTGAGAATTAATACTAAGTCGGTTATCACGTAACTTAAGCATACAATTAATGTCAAGGTAGAAATTTAGATTGATTACATGTGAGCATACAAACAATACGATAGAAGGAATACAATAATAAATACAATAATGAAAATTATAATAATTACATTGGATTAATGATTTATGTCGAAAATACATCTAAAACGGATAATTTGAGAAAAGAATAAATAAATAAATTAACGAACAGGAATTAGGGTGATAATACGAGTAATAGTTAATTAATACGTAACTAATAAACTAGGTCAAGGCAAAACAGGAGTTCAGGGACAGAAATCAACCAGGAACAGGCGCAGCAGAGCTGCGTCCCTTGGAAGAGGCGCATCAGTCGCTGCGTCCGTTCCTTGGCTCAGTTCTGGCTGTGAAGCCGAAATTGCAAATTGTTAATGTTCGTTGGTGATTTTAATGCTTGATCATGAATAATTGACTCGGATGAAAGTGATTAACAGGTTATTTACATGTGAATTAAGTCATAAAAACGATAAAACATGGATGAAAACTAATTAGAACGAGTATTTACAAGATTAATAAGGTTAATTAATTACAAATTAATAAACTTAAACAAATTAATTAGGTTAAACAAGTTATTAACGACGAATTAATGATGGTGACGATGAATAACAGATGCAACTATGTCAAGGATGAATTCCAGAGACTCAATATGGATGAATCGAATCTCTAAAACCCGAATTTGGTTTTAATGACGAAAACCCGCAAATATGAATTACTTGGGATTTAAGTCGGGAATTATGATGAATTAATTAACAATGAATTATTAACATATTAAAATTATTATACTCAAATTATCGGGTTAAAAGAAATATGAACAATTGAAAACGAAACAAAACAATCGAATTATCAAAAGACGAAGGAAGAAGAAAGGAAGCAGGAACTGCGGCAGCCTCATGAAGAGGCGCAGCAGGTACTGCGTCCCTTCGAAGAGGCGCAGCAATTGCTGCGTCCTTTCTCGACGGTTGTCCTCTAATAATTCGTAAAAAAGGGTTTTAAGACATGGTTTTACAAATCGGTTTTAAGAATACTTTCGACATAAATCTTACAATGATGATTACATTAATAAAGAACAATAAATAAAGAAGGATTTACACCTTCAGACTTACATGTTTGACGAAACGAGATGAACTAAGTTAACGTTTAGTGATGCTTGACTCGAATGTAGACGAAAGTGCCCTCTAGGAGGAAAACGAACAAGATTGATTAATGTTTATTGATGTGGAGTTGGTCAAATTGGTCGGTCATGCAAAACGAGGCTGGTACTCAGAAGGATCCGAGCTTACGTGGTCGAAAGTTCAAGCACGTAGACGCCAATAAGTAAGAACGTGGTCTAGAATGCAAAGGGAGAAGAGAAGGGCAGACACTCGCGTGAGAAATATGTGAGACCGAAGGTTTCTATTTATACTAATCACGTGGAGGAAATAGGGTTTTCGGAGAAACTTTGGAAGTGAATCTCGAAAAGATATGAAAAGATACGAAAAATACGCATAAAAGGACCTGGGAAGAGGCGCAGCAGGCACTGCGTCTCTTGGAAGAGGCGCAGCACTTGCTGCGTCCTTTCCCAAGTGGTTTCCTCCTACGGAAGAAAGATTTCCGTGTTTTGGTTACGGAATAACGGATTAATCTTATTTTCCTTAATATTTTGTGTGAATATTACGGGAAATTATTTGTCAAAGATTAAAAGATTGAAAAAAATGGAATAGAAATATCCGGAACATTCCAGAACATTCTGACTCGGTTTTAGAAAATGAAGACGGTTTTTATGACCCGGACTCCAAATGTACTCTAATTACTGCCAAAACGACCGTATCGGCACATAGATGACAATTAAGAGGTAGACTCCAGTGTTTGAGCGATCACTTGACGATAAACTTACGAACTGTCACAAATCGTTCCGCGTACCAAACATGCGGCCCAATCATCACCGGGTGGTTTGCGAGAGGTGCAGAAATGAGGTATCTACACAAGGGCGTGAAGCCACTCCCGCAAGTGACTCCACTCAGCCGAGGACGCACCTCACAAACCACAGACAAGCAATCACAACCAACCACATTATACAACAACAATTACCAATTACCGATTTCAATATGATATAAATCAACAACAATGATCAACCATCAACAATACTATGTAAACAATAAACGAGTAGGGAAACCCTACCTGGAATAAGCAGCCACAAGACCGTCACAGCAGCTAATCAGTAATGCTCCTCTACGAAACCTCCTCCTATAACACATATACATACTATTACCACCTAATCAACATAATACACCCAAAACCCCCAATTCTACCCAATTAGGGTTTTAAACAAAGCCAACGAAACATTATAAAAATTATAGAAGAATCTTACCCTTGACGTGACGAACTCGACGGTGTAAAGAACACGACAATCCGATGATCCTATCCCTTGGGATTTGCTAATAACGCGAAAAACAATGCAACGTAACTCTCTTCTCTCTTTGAAAGGTTTTAGAAAAGTGAAAAGTGATTAACAAAGATGACGGAACCCTTAAATACTAAACCACGTTATTAACAAAACCCGGCTAAAATAACCCGTAAGACCAAATTACTCGATCGAGTAAGTGAGTTACTCGATCGAGTGCCCCTTACTCGATCGAGTGTCACACGTACTCGATCGAGTACCCATCAGGCAGACTACTGTTTCGTATAAAAATATACTTACTCGACAGAGTAAGCCTCACTTGATAGAGTACCCATAGACATGGAAAACCGTAGTATTACCGTCTTCCCTCCTTAAAAAGAATTTCGTCCCCGAAGTTCAACCCATACACAAAAACAAAACATACTAACTCAAAACACGACACAACAACGCAACTAGAACTCAAAACAAAACTCCCAACTAAAACTCAAACCGACTCAAAACAACTAACAACTGTACCAAAACCAACATAAACCATACCAAAACCTTATGCGATCACCTCCTACCCTCCTAAAATAAACATGGTTACGTCCCCGTAACCACACATACCAGATCAAAAAGAGACGGATACCGCTCCCTCATAACCTCTTCCGCCTCCCAAGTAGCTTCCTCAACCTCGTGGTTAGACCATAGAACCTTAAGCAACATTGTTTCCCCATTCCTAGTTTTCCGAACCTTGCGATCAAGAATCTTTTTTGGGACCTCAAGATAAGACAAGGACTCATCCAACTCTATGTTCTCCACCTCTAGCACATGTGAAGGATCGCTCACATACTTCCGTAACTGAGACACATGAAACACATTGTGCACCCTATCCAAAGCCGCTGGTAAAGCCAACCGGTAAGCAACCTCACCCACACGATCCAAAATCTCATACGGTCCGATAAACTTTTGGCTCAGCTTCCCTTTCTTACCAAACCTCATGACCCCACGCATAGGAGACACTTTTAAAAGAACCTTGTCCCCAACTTGAAACTCTATGTCACGGTGATGTAAGTTTTCATAACTCTTTTGTCGATCCTGGGCCGCTTTCATCTTTTGTCTGATCAGCTTAACCCGTTCTATCATCTCATGTACCATATGTGGTCCTAAAACCACTGCCTCAGCTCTATCATCCCAGCAAATCGGACTCCTACACCTCCTCCCATACAAAGCCTCAAACGGTGCCATCCCAATACTCGTGTGATAGCTGTTGTTGTAAGAAAACTCAATCAGATCCAACCTATCTTCCCAGCTACCACCGAACTTCATCACACACGCCCTCAACATATCCTCCAATGTCTTGATAGTCCTCTCTGTCTGCCCATCTGTCGCAGGATGAAAAGCAGTACTCATCTTTAAGGTAGTTCCTATCAACTCCTACAACTCTCTCCAAAACCGTGATATGAATCTCGCATCTCTATCGGACACTATATCCTTAGGAACCCCATGCAAACAAACCAAATGCTTCTTATATCCCAAAGCTAACTGTATCTTGGTCCAAGTATCTTTCATCGGAACAAAATGAGCTGACTTGGTCAAACGGTCAACTATTACCCATATCATGTTATTACCCTGTTGACTCCTCAGCAAACCCACTATAAAGTCCATAGAGATAGAATCCAATTTCCACTAAAGTACCTCAAGAGACTGAATCTTACCTTGTGTTCGTCGCTGCTCTCCCTTAACCCTCTGACATGTCAAACATCGAGCCACAAACTCAGTTGTTTCCTTCTTCATCCCAAGCCACCAGAAAGTCTTCTTCAAATCTTTATACAGCTTGTCACCACCCGGATGTACTGAATATGGTGTGCAATGAGCCTTTATCATGATCATCTTTTTCAACTCCTCATCATTAGGAACACACCAGCTGCCATCAAATCTCACACTGCCATCTGTATGAATAGAGAACCGGGACACTGTCCCTTTCTCTACTCCAGCTCTCCACTCCTCAATCTTAGGATCCAAAGCTTGTTTCCTACGAATGTCATCATAAAGATCTGGTTCCACTGTCAAGTCCCCTCTAGTATCCCCTTTCTGTATCATATATATCCCCATCTTCCCCACCTCATCTCTCAACCTCATCAAAGACATAGTTGTGCATAGAGAATGCACACTCTTCATGCTCAGCGCATTTGCAACCACGTTTGCTTTCCCTTCATGGTATATAATATCCATGTCATAATCCCCTATCAGCTCCATCCACCTCCTCTGTCTCATGTTCAGCTCCTTTTGAGTGAAGCTGAACTCGAGACTCTTGTGATTTGAAAATACCTTAAAGGTCGCCCCATAAAGATAGTGCCTCCAAATCTTGAGAGCAAACACAACTGCACCCAACTCCAGATCATGTGTTGGGTAGTTATCCTCATAAGGCTTCAATTGCTTAGAAGTATAGACAATTAGTTTCCCATTCTGCATCAATACACATCTCAAACCATTATTTGAAGCATCTGTATACACCTCAAAGTTCTCACACCCTTCAGGTAATGCTAAGACTGGAGCTGTGGTCAAACGCTCCTTTAATGTTTGGAACGCCGTCTCACAACTTTTATTCCAACGAAACCTATTTTCTTTCCTTATCAACGATGTCATAGGTCTGACTATCTTAGAAAAGTCTTTCATAAACCGACAATAGTACCCTGCCAAACCCAAGAAACTCCTGATCTCTGCCACATTCTTCGGTGCTTCCCACCGAGTGACTGCCTCAATCTTTGTCGGATCCACAGCTACACCCTTCTTTGAAATCACATGCCCCAGAAAGGCAACTTCCTAGAGCCAGAACTCACACTTAGACAACTTTGCATATAGTTGATTGTCACGCAAAGTCTGTAACACTAACCTCAAGTGTTCCTCATGCTCCTCCTTAGTCATGGAATAGACTAAGATATCATCGATAAAGACCACCACAAACCGATCCAAAAACTGACTGAAGACCCGGTTCATCAATCCATAAACACTGCAAGTGCATTAGATAACCCAAACGGCATCACAACATACTCATAGTGACCATACCTCGATGTAAAAGTTGTCTTCGGTATGTTCTCATCCCGAATCTTTACCTGATGGTAACCCGACGATGTAACACCAAGTAGTGGGAAATCTTCTAATACAAGCTTGAATCCCAAGTAGTGGGTGTTTGTGAGGGTTTAGATGTAACACCCCCATACTCCAAGTGCCTTACCAGGACCACTTTAGGCATGGGAATACTACCATCTCGGTTACCCGAGGCAATGTATATCAAATATACAATAAAGAAACGTACTTTAATAAATGAATTTAAAGTGATACATGTCCAAAACCAAAACCGATAAATAAAATAAAACTGTTCCCAAAAATGCTAATCCAAATAATGTAAACAAATGTTTAAGACACAGTGGAAGACTTCTAGACATCCATTGGCAACTCAACCCAACTATCCCATGCACATCATCTCATACCTGCTCAATAACTGCTCACCATCCCCGAATGGATCACCACAGTTTTCAAAACATTTAAACGGGGTCAGTTACCGTTTACATAAAACAATACAACAGAAACAATACAACAATGATCAAATCTCCATCATAACTCCACACACCTGACTACACACTAAAGTGTGTAGTCCTGCCAGAATACCCAACTCAACAAGTATTCCACACCGCCAGTGGGGGACCGCAGCCGTTCCCACCTAAGCCCCGCTCATCTCATCCGAGCGATAACCCATGTTCCTAAATGTGCACATCCCCTATGTGGCGAGTTCCATAGAGGGCGAATCAAAGGCGTGAAGCCACTCCCGCAAGTGACTCCACTCAGCCGAGCACGCACCTCGCAAACCACAGACAAGTAATCACAACCAACCACATTATACAACAATAATTACCAATTACGGATTCCAATATGATATAAATCAAAAACAATGATCAACCATCAACAATACTATGTAAATAATAACCGAGTAGGAAAACCCTACCTGGAATAAGCAACCACAAGACCGTCACAGCAGCTAATCAGTAATTCTCCTCTACGAATCCTCCTCTTATAACACATATACATACTATTACCACCTAATCAACATAATACACCCAAAACCCCCAATTCTACCCAATTAGGATTTTAAACATGTTGGAGTTTTTGTCCTCCACAATAGTGCATGATAATATTATTAAATCTCATTAAGGAATATGCATGGGATATTCATTGGCAATACTAGTCAGCTGATCAACGTATATCGGTAACGGTTGGCCAACTAGGGTTTGACGTTACTGTCGTGAGACGGCGGTGTTCAGCTGATCCCTTTCGGTCACACCTAAAGGAACGAGCCCCAACACGAAAGCTAATTAATTATATGAGATATATTTTAAATTAGTCCCTTGATTAAATTGACTAAGAGTTAGTCGATTAAATTGATTTAGAGAGATTTCGAGTTGTGAACTCGAGGAGCGGCGGTAATTATTTAATTACGCGATAATTAAATAATACGTTTTATGAGACGGGTTTTAGTTAATTAATTGTTAATTCGCTAAAATTGTACTAATTGATTAATGTGATTAATATTAGTACGTAAATAATATGTGTAATGGTACACGTATATTTACGGAGTGATTTGGACGAAATTAATTGGAAGCATTTAAACATGAAACGATGTTTAAATAAAATTTACACGTATTTGTGCGACAAATATAAGAACCAAAATGAACCCGTAAAATGGGACATTGGACCGTGTAAATGAAGTTAGTGGATGATCATAATCATTTCACTTTTACTTGTTTTTCTTCCATAAGTTGTCATAATATTTTTGTGCATGTGACAAAGATTGGACAATATTAAAAACAAGTTGAGTCCTACACACTACCCTTCCACCCGCCACTTTTCCCTTAAAACTCTCCAAATTGTTGTTCATTTTTACCACTTCACTTGTACATTTTTGTATGTGAACAACAATTTTTGTCTATCTCTCTAAAAATCATAAGCATCATTTTTACTAAGATTGTTAGTAAAACAAAATAAATACTAAGAGTGGTTAGTATTATTTACATAATATTCAAGGGTTATATGGTTAATTTCTAGTTAAAATTAATCATATGAGTTGGAGGTTTGTTCTTGGGTACAACTTAAAAGAGCTCTTCTAATTTGAAGATTGGATGATCTTGCCATTCTTAATAGCTCGAGAACAACCAAGATGGGTGATCTTGGTTGTGCCCAAATACTACTATTTCTCAATGTAAGGAAAATTGTTTTCCTCTTCTTTCATTTTATGTTTTTATATTGCATGCATGTTACATAGATCATCAAAATGATAAATTATGAGATAATTTAATTTTTATTAGAGAGTTTAATATGGATCTATGATCTTTCAAGTGGTATCAGAGCTTAGGCTTGTAATTTGCATGTTGATTTTAAGCATATTAATGAATTATGAGATAATTTATAAAAACTCAAAAATTGTGTTAGAAGAGGTTTTAGCACGAAATTTTTGGGGCATGCATACCTACTGATTTTAAAAGGTTTGTGGTTAAGTTTGGTGATTTATGAAGTTATTTTGCTATTTTTAATGATTTTTGGTAGAAAACCGAGTCAAAATGCCGTATTTTAGTTAAAAATTGACTAAAAATAGTTAAAAGTTGATTCGGTCTATGGATTTTTTATGGTATTTCATGCATGTTTTCTACTGATTGTATGCAAAAGGTTGAAGGTTGTTTCGAATGTTTTGCATGTTTATTGATTTTATGAGTTAAAAGTCGATAAAAGTGAAATAATTAATCATAATTTCGAAACAATTTATTCCGCCCTTGATAAATTTATGTACATTTGAAAATATTATTTAAATGTTAAAAGTGAATTTTAAAATGTGTGTTCACCTTGTTTTGATGTTTATTGGTTTTAGTGGTTAAAAACCGATAAATATCGATCTTTTTCTTCATAATTTTATCCGGATTTTTGGGGTAATTTTTCTTACATTTTGGTATTCTTGGGAGTGTTTCAGAATACTCAAAAAATTTTGTTTCATTTTTTTGGGTAATTTTTCAATTATTTTGGATTTTTACTTAAAAACTATGATTTTACCGATTAAATTAGCAAAATATCACCAAATCAAACTAATTATTCATCATAAAATTAGTGAGGACTAATTTTGAGGTCCAAAACAGTTTGGACAATTAGTTTGGACTTAAATGATATTTAAGAGTTGATTATTGATTTTTACAAGTTAAAAATCGATTAAATCCACAAAAACCGAGATGGATACCAACGATTGATTGATAGGGCGATTTTGACATCTTTTTACAGCATTTTAAGCATATTTATTTAAGTTGAATGAATGATTGTCATTTATTTAAAGTATTTATCTTGTTGTACCTAGTATGGCCTAGTTTCTTTTAATCGTTATTACCCGAAATGAATGGGAATAGCGATTTGTTTGTAATTAAATACGATCTCGTATCGTCGGTTTGTATATAATTAATAGTTTTATTTATTTTATTAATTAATGTATAATAGGAATAGCTATGTAATTCAATTGTAATAGTTATTCTCACCGGCGTTTCCTAAAGACGGATTACATCGAGACGGAGTCTATTTTTGGAAGGTGTTCCAAATCCCACAAGAAGAAGCCACTTTTGGAATGAAGAGGCAAGGGACCAAGGAGTTGATTTCCGATATGTAATAGACTAGTTTTTTATTAACTAGGTGGCCATACTAGGATTTATTCATATGCTTACTTGTTTGCTTGTTTTTATTTTCGCGCATGCCAAAATCGCCATTCACATGCATTTTATCTTCGCGGTTGTCAATTCACGTCATTTACATTCACCGACTTAGTTCACTTATAGAGAATTTATGACTAAATTGACAAGATCTATCACATAACTAAAATTGAGATTAGCCTTACCAATTAGTAACACCTATGAATCTCTTGTTCATTAGAGCCACGCTCGCCCAAGCGGGGTGTTCTCTTTTTACCTTGAGTAAGTAGGGTGGTAAGCGGTTATCACACGCCAAAATTGGTTGGACTCAACGGGATATAAGACGGTCTTGTGTTCCGGGGCTCGTAGATGGATTTAAAGAAATTCGTCGACCAAGAGTTCTAGAGGTAGAATTAGTCAACGTGACTTACCGAATTTACACAATTATGGGATGTTTCGCCCAAGCGATGCTCATTTTTGTTTAATATTTGGGTCTTGGAATCATTTATATAATTTAGTGGGAGATCATTATATAAATGTTAAAACTTGTTAAAGATGTTTCACAAGTATTTTTAAAACATTGAATATTAATTTTTCCTATTTTTCGTTCATTCTCATAAATGTATGACATCGCGCACTTCATCCTCCTTTCTCTATTTATTATTATACTCGTTTCGTTCTTTCATAGGAAGCGGTTTCTTTGAAGGAATTTATGATTGGTAACATGATTTACCAATTCACCTACATAAGCTTACAACAATTATTGCGATTATTATACAACTTAACATCCATACATATTTAAAAAGGGGTTTTTATGTTGCAAACTCTTATTACGAGTTTAAAAGGGAGTCACATTTTATCAAGAGAGTCTTGATTTCGGAAGTGACACCTCCGTCATGAAGATGACATATTAGTTTTAATTACTCAAGAGTAATTCAAAAGTTTGCGAAAAGAGTTTTCAAAAACACTTATAATACTCCAACATGATACCGTCAAATGGCTCACTTCGAGAAAGGCCAAATCGATTGTATATACGCTAAAGAGTTTAGGCATATGATAACAATTGAACGGTTAGGTAGTCCAATTTCGCAAGAAGTTGAGATTTTGCCACATGTTACACTCACTTTATAGTAATTCACTCTTACTAAGTGTATAAAATATCACGAATGACTTGAAGAGAGGTCTTCATAAGATTCATTTTTTGCTTGTTGAAGCAAAAAGTAATGTGAAAGTGAGTGGGAGTTAACAAGAAGCAACCCTAGATGTATGCGATAGGACAAAGTTGATGGAGACATCTACTCAAAGGATAGGCTAGTTCCACTATCTTGGTATGAGATACCAAGTATGGATCATTTCTTTGTAAAGAAGTTTACATGAATTGATAAAACGTAAGACGTCTAGCATAGGACATTTTTGTATCGAAGTGGTGCTAGAGTAGCAATGATTTCGATAAGGACAATGTACCTAAATTTGGTTTTAAAAGAATGTAATTATCTATGTTTGTACATAGAAGGCATCACTCATGTGATTTAAAACAAAATGTTGTACCTACTCCTATGATAACTTGGTGGTTGGTTTAGACCACTTAAGTTAGAGGAATTTTACATTCTTCACGAAAACTAAATGTTATACTATCTTGTAGATTTTAAAGTCTTTAATCTGGTGAACCCAATTGATCAAACCTCAAGTAAATTCGTTTCAAACGAGTAAACGAAAAGCACATTGAACAACCATTTGATTGTGAATCTTATGGTATGTGTGCATGTATTATGTTTTCTTTTGCAGAAAAGAAACACAATAGTGAGGTGATTGACCATATACATACGGATGTGTAAGGCCGATAGTTGGTTATAAATATACTTCTTTACTTTTACCGTAATGTTAAGTAGATATGAAAACCTCGTATCTATTTAATAAGACATGAAAGTGATTTTTGAAACGTATTATATTTTCAAAATGAAGTAGTAAACCAAAAGCACGTCAAGATCATAATGTTGATTGGAAATTTCAAAGTAATGACTTTGAAGATCAAATGGGTAATATCAAGTAATGACCTTGATAATCACTAAGAAGATTGTGAACCATAGAGTATGGTATAGTCAAGAAGATAAACCAACCTTTATGAGATATAGTTTGAGGTTTTTCGCAATTTTTGTAAGCTATTTTCTCATTAAAAGTTTAAAACCCGACTATAATAGCCTTAATGACTCCATATGAGATATGGATAGGGAGAGTCCCTAACTTGTCTTTTTATACATTTGGGATCATAAATGTTTATGTTCAGAACCAATTTGTGTATTTGTGAGGGTTATCCAAAATTGAACCACTTGGTTTTTACTCCTCCAAAACGAGAACAAAGAGTTTGTGGCTCATAATACTGTCTTTCCAGAAAGATTTTCATTTTCTGGAAGACAGAGTGGGAGAAAATTTTGAACTTACGGAAGTCCAAGACCCACAAACTGAGTATAATGCAAGAAGACATTCTTTATTGTGGCTCAGTGGTTATAAGGAGATAATTTTGCGATAATATTGCGTTACTTTTCAAAAGTGACGAATCTTAAACCCTCATCAAAGGCTTTTCTATAGTATGAACTCTATGTGATGGCGTATCACCATGCAATTTGAATTGATCTCCTTGCACACGATGCGATAAGGAAGGAAACACGAGATGTTTTCGAGACTTGATTTAAGGTGAATACTTTGGTTGGTTACCTTGATCTTGTCGTAAAGGTTACATAAGATGTTTAAAATTTGGGCTTGTTATAGAGAGTTTGTGACAACCCAAATGCCTTTATCAATTCGTATGGTCTTAGCAATATAGCCTCTCATGAGGATTAGTTTAGGCAAAAGGATAACGAAACTTTCTCCTTGAATGTATCTTATGAAGGGAGAAGTTTTGTTGATGTTGTCAATGCTAAGAAGTCTATCATGCTTGGAAGATCCCTTTTGTGATCTATATACGTCAAAAAGTTGGAACTTTGGGTTCAATCATGTAGTCTATCAAAATGGTATTACTCGAGTGTCGAGGTACCATGATGATACATGGAGTTTAGTGGGAGCTAAAGTGAGTTTCTTAGTCTAAATATGTGCTTGACATATTAGTGACTAGAAATGTAGCTAAGGTGATGTTTCTTAGTCTAAATATGTGTTTGACATATTAGTGACTAGAAATATTCTCGGGTGAATATTTGAGAGTAGCATGGTGCATCATAAATATCTGGATCTAATGAGATAGATCTCCATGGATATTAGCATTATAGTCAAGAGACTTATGTGATACGATTCTTGACTCGTTCAAGTTGTTGAACAATAAATATGATCTCTTGTGCTTCCGCTGCAGGATCTATTAAATATGCTAAAAGCTTCTCTCGTCGGGACTTATCATGTTGAGAATATGAGAAGTCATTACCAATCATTTCCTAGTGAGTGTCACTAGATGATTAATCAAGAGCATCCTTGAGTACTTGAGAAGCACTGAGGATTTACTCTTGTTGTTTGGAGGAATTTATGAATTTCGTGTAAAAGGATACACGGAAACATTCCTACGCTTATAAGATGTTATGGGCCTCGTTAAGGAATGGTTAGCATATAAGAGTGCTATGTGCATAAAGAATAATATGTATAAGAAGTTATACATATATGTATAAGAAGTTATACATGTATAAAGCAAATATGTATGAGGAGTCATACATAAAAGATGTCATATGAAGGACGTGTATGTATAAGTGTTATACGTACAAATCATGAACGAAAGCTAAGTACATTACAGCATCCGATGTTGTAAAAGAGATAATTGATATCCGGATTTTAATGGAACTAGAGTAGTTCTGTTAGCCGAATATCGTCACCCGGGAGACTGTGAAAACAGTGGGAGTGTTTGACTGGCTTTAGAATCAGAGTCTAAAAACTTGTTTAGACGTGTACTTAGAAAGGCTCTATGTGATGAAAAATTGCATAGAACGAAGAAAAATAGCAATGGAAATTAGATTGATGTAACTGTTGCTAATCCTCTAACCAAAGCCGTAGGCATAAGGTAGACATGATGGTTATGTCATCTCAATGTAATTGAGGAGTATACCTTAATTGCTAAAGATCGTTATGTAAATATTGGATAGAGTATTGATATTTACATAAGTGATGATCGCATTGATTGTTAGAGTTTCTTTAAGAACTCAATTATTCAGTATGACTGAAAACATGAATACCTTGTTTATCCGAATTGGTTGTGGAGACAATGTTGAGCCCCAATTCAAGTGAATAGGATGAACATTGTATTAGCCCCTAGTCACTTAATGAGGTGACGTCTCGGAGTGACTAGATTGTAAGACGATTGATGGTAGGTTCAGCACCATAAGGTCATAAGGATGACTAGTCGTTTACATGGGCAGACTGTGGGACACTTTGCCGGGCAGTGACATTTATAGAGTCCCTTAGATCTATTACAGACGCCTGGTCGTGGCAGGGACTTCTATGATATTCCTATGAGTCGATTCTTTAAACTGGAGACTATTATCTGAGCCTGTACAGTTTTGAGTGACTTTGGTTTTTGTCCTAGGTCATGCCGTGAAAGGGGACCAAAGGACATCTACTGGGTCATGGTGATCTGTATTGTGCAATAGGATAGATAGGGCAGACAGGAATTGTCCACCCACGTTGGGTTTAAACATCTCAAGGCCACTCGAGGAGTTATGACTACAAATGCGTGGCCACGCTCGGAATTAATCTATGGGAGATTTTTCCGGTCAGGTAGTCACACTCCCGATCGAGAAAACCACTCACGATATGTTCATGTGCAAGTGCGACCTAAAAGACACCTTGCATTGAGTGGGAGATTGTTGTTAAAACGGACAAGAGAATTGGTAACACACCCTTGTAGAGTACAAGGAGGATATTGTTGAGATAAGGAGTTATCCACAATTGTGTGTTATAATCATCGCACAACTTGTCTCGGATAAGTGGGAGATTGTTGGAGTTTTTGTCTTCCACAATAGTGCATGATAATATTATTAAATCTCATTAAGGAATATGCATGGGATATTCATTGGCAATACTAGTCAGCTGATCAACGTATATCGGTAACGGTTGGCCAACTAGGGTTTGACGTTACTGTCGTGAGACGGCGGTGTTCAGCTGATCCCTTTCGGTCACACCTAAAGGAACGAGCCCCAACACGAAAGCTAATTAATTATATGAGATATAGTTTAAATTAGTCCCTTGATTAAATTGACTAAGAGTTAGTCGATTAAATTGATTTAGAGAGATTTCGAGTTGCGAATTCGAGGAGCGGCGGTTATTATTTAATTACGCGATAATTAAATAATAAGTTTTATGAGACGGGTTTTAGTTAATTAATTGTTAATTCACTAAAATTGTACTAATTGATTAATGTGATTAATATTAGTACGTAAATAATATGTGTAGTGGTACACGTATATTTACGGAGTGATTTGGACGAAATTAATTGGAAGCATTTAAACATGAAACGATGTTTAAATAAAATTTACACGTATTTGTGCGACAAATATAAGAACCAAAATGAACCCTTAAAATGGGACATTGGACCGTGTAAATGAAGTTAGTGGATGATCATAATCATTTCACTTTTACTTATTTTTCTTCCATAAGTTGTCATAATATTTTTGTGCATGTGACAAAGATTGGACATTAAAAACAAGTTGAGTCCTACACACTACCCTTCCACCCGCCACTTTTCCCTTAAAACTCTCCAAATTGTTGTTCATTTTTACCACTTCACTTGTACATTTTTGTATGTGAACAACAATTTTTGTCTATCTCTCTAAAAATCATAAGCATCATTTTTACTAAGATTGTTAGTAAAACAAAATAAATACTAAGAGTGGTTAGTATTATTTACATAATATTCAAGGGTTATATGGTTAATTTCTAGTTAAAATTAATCATATGAGTTGGAGGTTTGTTCTTGGGTGCAACTTAAAGGAGCTCTTCTAATTTGAAGATTGGATGATCTTGCCATTCTTAATAGCTCAAGAACAACCAAGATGGGTGATCTTGGTTGTGGCCAAATACTACCATTTCTCAATGTAAGGAAAATTGTTTTCCTCTTCTTTCATTTTATATTTTTATATTGCATGCATGTTACATAGATCATCAAAATGATAAATTATGAGATAATTTAATTTTTATTAGAGAGTCTAATATGGATCTATGATCTTTCAAAACAAAGCCAACGAAACATTATAAAAATTATACAAGAATCTTACCCTTGACGCGATGAACTCAACGGTGTAAATAACACGACAATCCGACGATCCTAGCCCTTGGGATTTGTTAATAACGCGAAGAACAATGCAATTTAACTCTCTTCTCTCTTTGAAAGGTTTTAGAAAAGTGAAAAGTGATTAAGAAAGATGACGGAACCCTTAAATACTAATCACGCGTTATTAACAAAACCCGGCTAAAATAACCCGTAAGACCAACTTACTCGATCGAGTAAGTGACTTACTCGATCGAGTGCCCCTTACTCGATCGAGTGTCACATGTACTCGATCGAGTACCCATTAGGCAGACTACTGTTTCGTATAAAAACATACTTACTCGACAGAGTAAGCCCCACTCGATAGAGTACCCATGGACATGGAAAACCGTAGTATTACATTAGAGAGAAGGGAGAGTGTTTGGAGAGATAAGGAGGAAGGTGGAAATGATTTCTGGGTTAGGGAAGAAAAGGGTTTAAATCCCCTATTCTGAAACAGCGTCACTCGACCATGCGCCGAGTCCACTCGGTCGAGTGAACCCACTCGAGCGAGTAGCACTCGCCCAAGTAGAACTCTACTCGGTCAAGTGGACTCACTCCGTCGAGTATACTCTTCACTCGACCGAGTGGACCAACTCGATCCGCTGCAACTCTACTTGGTCTAGTGTAAGGCTATCCTTCCCTCTCGAGTGATCTCGTATCGGTCTAAAGGTCTTCTCACGCATCCCAAGGTCTAAGTACGGGTCCCACAAAGGCCGGGTATTACAATATTCTACAAAATTAAGATTCTACCCAGGATCAGGATCGGTCACCACTTTTTGGATTATAGGATCGTAAAATCCTACGATCTGGATCGGGAGTTTAACAATGTATTATTCTTTGATATCAATATACTTATCCTTTATAAAAAAAAAGCATGGAATATTATTTTCCTTGATAATATCTTATGTATTGCTATATTATTTAGATACTAAATAAAAATTCTATATATCATTTGTTTATGTTCTCAATTTTTTTTTCAAAACAGCTATCACATATTTTTGAAAAGTGGGAAAAACGCGATGAAATGGAGGTTATTTGGTTCTCATATTTCTATTCTCTTTTTTTTTTTTTGACATTTTTTAATTCTCCCTTATTAGACTCCCAATCTGGTGATCTACATTTTAAGACTTTTCCCATATTATTATTATCTAAAATTCTAGTTTGGAAAAATATTATTTAAAATAGTAATAAAACTTGATTATTTAATTTATTAGTCATATTTTTGGGGAAATGAGTGTTAGAATTGAGAAGGATTGATTTTGAATGTGATGATTCAATTGATTCAATAGGTTACAATATTTATAGGATTACATGTATATGACTTCTAGAAAAGTAATAACCTATTTACCTAAACTATACACAAAAATAAAGAAAGAAATAATTACAATAGATATAAAAAGAGTAGCGAGGAAGGCATAAAAGATATGGCAATAGACGAAGATATGCTAATGATTAGCACGCCCCCGCAAGATGGACGATCCAGAGGAGAGACAAATCTTGGAACATAACAAGGCAAAGCGCGGACGAGGTAAGGACTTGGTAAGAAGGTCAGCAAGTTGATCAGAACCAGCAATATGTTGAACCCGTAATTTCTGAGAAAGAATACGCTCACGGACAAAATGAAAAGTTATAGCAACATGCTTCATACGAGAGTGAAACACGGGATTAGCAGAGTAATGCGTGGCACTTAAGTTGTCACAGTAAAGCACATGAGAAGATGGTAGAGAAATGCCGAGGTCAGTGAGGAGGGCATGAACCCATTCAATATCAACGGTCGTATCAGCTATGGCACGAAATTCAGCTTCAGTGGTAGAACGGGCCAAAGCACGTTGCTTGCGAGAGAACCAAGTGATAGCATTGCGACCAACATAAATGATGTAACCAGGGGTGGAAATATAGTCATCCTTGTCACCAGCATGATCCGCATCACAGAAAGCATAGAGAGTAACAGGAGAATTACGATATAGTTGTAAGCCAATGTTGGACGTACCTTGGAGGTACCGTAGAAGGCGTTTGGCAGCAGCCCAATGCAAATCAGTCGGAGCGGACATGAACTGAGCAAGCTTATTAATAGTAAAAGAGATATCGGGGCGAGTAAGAGCAAGGTACTGAAGGCCACCAACGATGGCACGATAATCTGAGACATTCAAAATTGGAGAGCCCTATGAGCGCAGCAAAGGAGGATGATGAACAATAGGCGTTGGAAGTGGCTTGGCTTCATGCATGTTGTGGCGTGAAAGAAGATCAAGGATATACTTGGATTGAGCGAGAATCAGACTTGCAGGATTAGGTGTAACCTCGACACCCAGAAAATAGGACAACGGACCTAAGTCCTTAAGCGAGAATCGTGCAGCAAGTGTGGAGATAAAGGAGGATAAAAGAGCAGTAGACGGACTGGTGATAATGATATCAACAACATAAACCAAGAGATAAATAGGAGAAGAGAGAGTAGTACAAATAAAAAGAGATGGATCAGCAGGTGATAGACGAAAACCATACGTTAATAGGGCAGACTTGAGTTCATTATACCAAGCTCATGGCGCCTGTTTAAGACCGTAAATAACTTTGGAGAGGAAACAGTGATGAGACGGAGAAGAAGCATCAATAAAACCCGGAGGCTGCGACATGTATACTGTATCAGACAAGGAACCTTGCAGAAAAGCATTGTTGATATCTAACTGACGAATGGACCAATTATGTGAGACAGCAAGAGGCAAAAGGAGGCGAATTGTTGCCGGTTTTACAACCGGGCTAAAAGTATCAGCATAATCGAGACCCGGTCGTTGATTAAATCCTTTTGCAACGAGCCAAGCTTTATATTTGTGAATCGTATTATCGGGATTGTATTTAATCTGAAAACCCCATTTACAACCAATTACATTTCGGCCAGACTGAGGAGGAACAAGGGACCATGTTTTGTTGTTGGTTAAAGCGGTGAATTCTTCAAGCATTATATTGCATCTTGCCAATGGGGTATGGACAAGGCTTCTTTTGTGGAGGTAGGGAGATGATGAGGGTCAGAAACAATAGCGGTTTTGGCATATTTAGGATTAGGTTTACGAATGTTGTTGAGAAGACGGGTTGTAACGGCTCGAAGTGGTGGAGGTGGAGGGAGGAGGTGGTGGTGAAGGAGATGCAGTAGAGGAAGCATCACTAGAGGGTGTGGCTACGAGACTGGTTGGGTTAGAGGAAGGAGGTGTGGTGTCGGGACTGGGTGGGTTAGAAGAAGGGGGAGATGATGTCGTTGTAGGGGAGTCTAAGGGAGCAGAGGAAGGTGTCGAGGGTGTGGCAGAGGTGGTTGAGGGTGGGTTGTCAGGTGGTGTATCAAACGTAGCAGGGGAGGATGAAGGAAGTGGGGATGATTCAGGGAGAATGGGTAGAAGAACATTGCACCACTGAGTTGATGCATAATCCTCAGTAGAAGAGGATTTGGTAATGGAGGGAAAAGGGAAGGTGTCTTCTACAAATTTGACATATCGAGAGGTATAGAGTCATTTTGAGAGTGGATCGACATAGTGATATGCACTTTGGAAGCAGAGTAGCCTACAAAAATGCAAGGGGATGAACGAGAGGCTAGTTTGTGAGGAGTATATGGTCGGAGCCATGGATAACATAAGCATCCAAAACTCCGTAATTTAAGATAATTTGGTGGTTTTGCAAATAATTTAAGATAAGGATAAGCATTAGAGAGGGATGGTGTAGGGAGACGATTTATTAGATAGATGGCAGTAGAGAACGCATGAGGCCAGAAATTGAGAGGGAGGTGTGCGTGTGATAGAAGGAAGAGTCCGGTTTCGACAATATGACGGTGGCGACGCTTGGCATAGCCGTTGTGTTCCGGGGTATGTGGAGGAGATGTAAGATGAGTGACACCGTTCGTGGACAAGGACGGGGTAAGTTTAATGTATTCACCGCCATTGTCAGAGAAGAGTTGTTTTATAGAACGATTAAAATTTTTTTCCACAAGAGCTTTAAAACGTTGAAAAACAGAGAAGGTATCCGACTTATTTTTGAGAGGATAAATCCAAATGTATTTTGTGAAGTGATCAACAAAAATAACGTAATATTTGAAATTATCGTAAGAAAAGACAGACGAAGTCCAGACATCAGAAAATATCAAATAATCGAGGGGAGCACTGGAATGTAAATAAGAATCATAAAAAACGAGTTTGTGACTTTTATTAATATCGCAAGCATTACAATTTGAATAATCTAAAGACGGAATATTTAAAGAGTAATTGCTGCGTAGATAAGATATAATAGACTTTGATGGGTGTCCTAATTTGTGATGACAAGCAATGGATGGAGAGAGAAGACCGAGATGAGCTTGAGGAGACGGAGGATACCACAAATAGATGCCATCTTCAAGACTGCCTTGAAGGAGCACCTGACTCGTTGTGAGATCCTTGATTTGAAAAGCAGAAGAAGAAAACTCAATTTTAGCATTATTATCACGACAAAATTGAGAAACGGAAAATATTTTACGAGAGATGCGAGGTACATGTAAAACATTAAAAAATTTTAAGGAATTTGAGGAGGTATGAAAAGTGAAAGAACCAATAGCAGAAATAGAAAGGGATGTACCATCACCGATTATAACATCATCTGAGCCATTATATGGGGAGTGAAGGGAGAGGTTTGCTAGATCGTTGGTGATGTGGTGACTAGCACCACTGTCAACAATCCAAGGATGCGAGGTGGAGGGAATTGTTGCAGCAGCGGTGTGAAGTTGTGGCTGAGCAGGAGTGCGGTTTGTGGACCGGGAGGGGGAAAGGGTAAGTCAAGAAGGACGAGATTAGGAAAATCACGCTTGAACTTTCGACATAAGGTGAGGTAATGACCGGGAAATTTGCAGTACTGGCAGCGGCCTTTGAAAGGTGTTTGAGGCTCTGTTGAGGAGTTGGGTGTCGGTGTAGGAAGGAGAGGTGGCTGTGTGGAAGGACGAGAGTTAGAGCGAGGGTAATTGGG